>NW_026701148.1:0-23506 GCF_030435755.1 Ochotona princeps | reverse complement strand
TAGAGCATCCCACAAAAACGAATGCTCCACATGCGGGTTTCACATGCCACAACTCCACATTCACAGGCAACTTCAGCGCCACAGCCGTTTTCAGATAGCCCTCAATGCAAAGGCTCTAGAAGCAAATATTGGTGTGAGAGCTAATTCAATCAAGGAAACACTGCATGTTGGTGAAGGGCATATTGAAGAAGGATCAGCCGAGTGGTTCTTGTGGGAGAACAACTCCATTTGGCTCACTAACTTCACACACCATCAGGCTTCCAAGCAGCTCTCAAGGAAACTCAGTTTTCACACTCTATGCTTAGTGCCCTTTGAGTGCATTATCTAGGAATGAACCTGGTAGAGCATCCCACACAAACGAATGCTCCACATGCGGATTTAACATGCCACCAACTCCACATTCACAGGCAACTTCAGCGCCACAGCCGTTTTCAGATAGCCCTCAATGCAAAGGCTCTAGACGCAAATATTGGTGTGAGAGCTAATTCAATCAAGGAAACACTGCATGTTGGTGAAGGGCATATTGAAGAAGGATCAGCCGAGTGGTTCTTGTTTGAGAACAACTCCATTTGGCTCACTAACTTCACACACCATCAGGCTTCCAAGCAGCTCTCAAGGAAACTCAGTTTTCACACTCTATGCTTAGTGCCCTTTGAGTGCATTATCTAGGAATGAACCTGGTAGAGCATCCCACACAAACGAATGCTCCACATGCGGGTTTCACATGCCACCAACTCCACATTCACAGGCAACTTCAGCGCCACAGCCGTTTTCAGATAGCCCTCAATGCAAAGGCTCTAGACGCAAATATTGGTGTGAGAGCTAATTCAATCAAGGAAACACTGCATGTTGGTGAAGGGCATATTGAAGAAGGATCAGCCGAGTGGTTCTTGTGGGAGAACAACTCCATTTGGCTCACTAACTTCACACACCATCAGGCTTCCAAGCAGCTCTCAAGGAAACTCAGTTTTCACACTCTAGGCTTAGTGCTCTTTGTGTGCCTAGGACTGAAATGAAGCTTGGTCAGCATCCCACACAAACGAATGCTCCACATGCGGGTTTCACATGCCACCAACTCCACATTCACAGGCAACTTCAGCGCCACAGCAGCTTTCAGATAGTTTTCAATGCAAAGGCTCTAGACGCAAATATTGGTGTGAGAGCTAATTCAATCAAGGAAACACTGCATGTTGGTGAAGGGCATATTGAAGAAGGATCAGCCGAGTGGTTCTTGTGGGAGAACAACTCCATTTGGCTCACTAACTTCACACACCACCAGGCTTCCAAGCAGCTCTCAAGGAAACTCAGTTTTCACACTCTAGGCTTAGTGCCCTTTGTATGGCTAGGACTGAAATGAACCTGGTAGAGCATCCCACAAAAACGAATGCTCCACATGCGGGTTTCACATGCCACCAACTCCACATTCACAGGCAACTTCAGCGCCACAGCCGTTTTCAGATAGCCCTCAATGCAAAGGCTCTAGACGCAAATATTGGTGTGAGAGCTAATTCAATCAAGGAAACACTGCATGTTGGTGAAGGGCATATTGAAGAAGGATCAGCCGAGTGGTTCTTGTGGGAGAACAACTCCATTTGGCTCACTAACTTCACACGCCACCAGGCTTCCAAGCAGCTCTCAAGGAAACTCAGTTTTCACACTCTATGCTTAGTGCCCTTTGAGTGCATTATCTAGGAATGAACCTGGTAGAGCATCCCACACAAACGAATGCTCCACATGCGGATTTAACATGCCACCAACTCCACATTCACAGGCAACTTCAGCGCCACAGCCGTTTTCAGATAGCCCTCAATGCAAAGGCTCTAGACGCAAATATTGGTGTGAGAGCTAATTCAATCAAGGAAACACTGCATGTTGGTGAAGGGCATATTGAAGAAGGATCAGCCGAGTGGTTCTTGTTTGAGAACAACTCCATTTGGCTCACTAACTTCACACACCATCAGGCTTCCAAGCAGCTCTCAAGGAAACTCAGTTTTCACACTCTATGCTTAGTGCCCTTTGAGTGCATTATCTAGGAATGAACCTGGTAGAGCATCCCACACAAACGAATGCTCCACATGCGGGTTTCACATGCCACCAACTCCACATTCACAGGCAACTTCAGCGCCACAGCCATTTTCAGATAGCCCTCAATGCAACGGCTCTAGACGCAAATATTGGTGTGAGAGCTAATTCAATCAAGGAAACACTGCATGTTGGTGAAGGGCATATTGAAGAAGGATCAGCCGAGTGGTTCTTGTGGGAGAACAATTCCATTTGGCTCACTAACTTCACACACCATCAGGCTTCCAAGCAGCTCTCAAGGAAACTCAGTTTTCACACTCTATGCTTAGTGCCCTTTGTATGGCTAGGACTGAAATGAACCTGGTAGAGCATCCCACACAAACGAATGCTCCACATGCGGGTTTCACATGCCACCAACTCCACATTCACAGGCAACTTCAGCGCCACAGCCGTTTTCAGATAGCCCTCAATGCAAAGGCTCTAGACGCAAATATTGGTGTGAGAGCTAATTCAATCAAGGAAACACTGCATGTTGGTGAAGGGCATATTGAAGAAGGATCAGCCGAGTGGTTCTTGTGGGAGAACAACTCCATTTGGCTCACTAACTTCACACACCATCAGGCTTCCAAGCAGCTCTCAAGGAAACTCAGTTTTCACACTCTATGCTTAGTGCTCTTTGTGTGCCTAGGACTGAAATGAATCTTGGTCAGCATCCCACACAAACAAATGCTCCACATGCGGGTTTCACATGCCACCAACTCCACATTCACAGGCAACTTCAGCGCCACAGCCGTTTTCAGATAGCCCTGAATGCAAAGGCTCTAGACGCAAATATTGGTGTGAGAGCTAATTCAATCAAGGAAACACTGCATGTTGGTGAAGGGCATATTGAAGAAGGATCAGCCGAGTGGTTTTTGTGGGAGAACAACTCCATTTGGCTCACTAACTTCACACACCATCAGGCTTCCAAGCAGCTCTCAAGGAAACTCAGTTTTCACACTCTATGCTTAGTGCCCTT
Source organism: Ochotona princeps (assembly GCF_030435755.1). Lineage (NCBI taxonomy): Eukaryota > Metazoa > Chordata > Mammalia > Lagomorpha > Ochotonidae > Ochotona > Ochotona princeps. Next base: position 20,466 of record NW_026701148.1, on the reverse strand, counting down.
TGTATGGCTAGGACTGAAATGAACCTGGTAGAGCATCCCACACAAACGAATGCTCCACATGCGGGTTTCACATGCCACCAACTCCACATTCACAGGCAACTTCAGCGCCACAGCCGTTTTCAGATAGTTTTCAATGCAAAGGCTCTAGACGCAAATATTGGTGTGAGAGCTAATTCAATCAAGGAAACACTGCATGTTGGTGAAGGGCATATTGAAGAAGGATCAGCCGAGTGGTTCTTGTGGGAGAACAACTCCATTTGGCTCACTAACTTCACACACCATCAGGCTTCCAAGCAGCTCTCAAGGAAACTCAGTTTTCACACTCTATGCTTAGTGCCCTTTGTATGGCTAAGACTGAAATGAACCTGGTAGAGCATCCCACACAAACGAATGCTCCACATGCGGGTTTCACATGCCACCAACTCCACATTCACAGGCAACTTCAGCGACACAGCTGTTTTCAGATAGCCCTCAATGCAAAGGTTCTAGACGCAAATATTGGTGTGAGAGCTAATTCAATCAAGGAAACACTGCATGTTGGTGAAGGGCATATTGAAGAAGGATCAGCCGAGTGGTTCTAATGGGAGAACAACTCCATTTGGCTCACTAACTTCACACACCATCAGGCTTCCAAGCAGCTCTCAAGGAAACTCAGTTTTCACACTCTATGCTTAGTGCCCTTTGAGTGCATTATCTAGGAATGAACCTGGTAGAGCATCCCACACAAACGAATGCTCCACATGCGGGTTTCACATGCCACCAACTCCACATTCACAGGCAACTTCAGCGCCACAGCCGTTTTCAGATAGCCCTCAATGCAAAGGCTCTAGACGCAAATATTGGTGTGAGAGCTAATTCAATCAAGGAAACACTGCATGTTGGTGAAGGGCATATTGAAGAAGGATCAGCCGAGTGGTTCTTGTGGGAGAACAACTCCATTTGGCTCACTAACTTCACACACCATCAGGCTTCCAAGCAGCTCTCAAGGAAACTCAGTTTTCACACTCTAGGCTTAGTGCTCTTTGTGTGCCTAGGACTGAAATGAAGCTTGGTCAGCATCCCACACAAACGAATGCTCCACATGCGGGTTTCACATGCCACCAACTCCACATTCACAGGCAACTTCAGCGCCACAGCAGCTTTCAGATAGTTTTCAATGCAAAGGCTCTAGACGCAAATATTGGTGTGAGAGCTAATTCAATCAAGGAAACACTGCATGTTGGTGAAGGGCATATTGAAGAAGGATCAGCCGAGTGGTTCTTGTGGGAGAACAACTCCATTTGGCTCACTAACTTCACACACCACCAGGCTTCCAAACAGCTCTCAAGGAAACTCAGTTTTCACACTCTATGCTTAGTGCCCTTTGAGTGCATTATCTAGGAATGAACCTGGTAGAGCATCCCACACAAACGAATGCTCCACATGCGGGTTTCACATGCCACCAACTCCACATTCACAGGCAACTTCAGCGCCACAGTCGTTTTCAGATAGCCCTCAATGCAAAGGCTCTAGACGCAAATATTGGTGTGAGAGCTAATTCAATCAAGGAAACACTGCATGTTGGTGAAGGGCATATTGAAGAAGGATCAGCCGAGTGGTTTTTGTGGGAGAACAACTCCATTTGGCTCACTAACTTCACACACCGCCAGGCTTCCAAGCAGCTCTCAAGGAAACTCAGTTTTCACACTCTATGCTTAGTGCCCTTTGAGTGCATTATCTAGGAATGAACCTGGTAGAGCATCCCACACAAACGAATGCTCCACATGCGGGTTTCACATGCCACCAACTCCACATTCACAGGCAACTTCAGCGCCACAGCCGTTTTCAGATAGCCCTCAATGCAAAGGCTCTAGACGCAAATATTGGTGTGAGAGCGAATTCAATCAAGGAAACACTGCATGTTGGTGAAGGGCATATTGAAGAAGGATCAGCCGAGTGGATCTTGTGGGAGAACAACTCCATTTGGCTCACTAACTTCACACACCATCAGGCTTCCAAGCAGCTCTCAAGGCAACTCAGTTTTCACACTCTATGCTTAGTGCCCTTTGTATGGCTAGGACTGAAATGAACCTGGTAGAGCATCCCACACAAACGAATGCTCCACATGCGGGTTTCACATGCCACCAACTCCACATTCACAGGCAACTTCAGCGCCACAGCCGTTTTCAGTTAGCCCTCAATGCAAAGGCTCTAGACGCAAATATTGGTGTGAGAGCTAATTCAATCAAGGAAACACTGCATGTTGGTGAAGGGCATATTGAAGAAGGATCAGCCGAGTGGTTCTTGTGGGAGAACAACTCCATTTGGCTCACTAACTTCACACACCACCAGGCTTCCAAGCAGCTCTCAAGGCAACTCAGTTTTCACACTCTATGCTTAGTGCCCTTTGTGAGCCTAGGACTGAAATGAAGCTTGGTGAGCATCCCACATAAACGAATGCTCCACTTGCGGGTTTCACATGCCACCAATTCCACATTCACAGGCAACTTCAGCGCCACAGCCGTTTTCAGTTAGCCCTCAATGCAAAGGCTCTAGACGCAAATATTGGTGTGAGAGCTAATTCAATCAAGGAAACACTGCATGTTGGTGAAGGGCATATTGAAGAAGGATCAGCCGAGTGGTTCTTCTGGGAGAACAACTCCATTTGGCTCACTAACTTCACACACCATCAGGCTTCCAAGCAGCTCTCAAGGAAACTCAGTTTTCACACTCTATGCTTAGTGCCCTTTGTGAGCCTAGGACTGAAATGAAGCTTGGTCAGCATCCCACACAAACGAATGCTCCACATGCGGGTTTCACATGCCACCAACTCCACATTCACAGGCAACTTCAGCGCCACAGCCGTTTTCAGATAGCCCTCAATGCAAAGGCTCTAGACGCAAATATTGGTGTGAGAGCTAATTCAATCAAGGAAACACTGCATGTTGGTGAAGGGCATATTGAAGAAGGATCAGCCAAGTGGTTCTTGTGGGAGAACAACTCCATTTGGATCACTAACTTCACACACCATCAGGCTTCCAAGCAGCTCTCAAGGAAACTCAGTTTTCACACTCTATGCTTAGTGCCCTTTGAGTGCATTATCTAGGAATGAACCTGGTAGAGCATCCCACACAAACGAATGCTCCACATGCGGGTTTCACATGCCACCAACTCCACATTCACAGGCAACTTCAGCGCCGCAGCCGTTTTCAGATAGCCCTCAATGCAAAGGCTTTAGACGCAAATATTGGTGTGAGAGCTAATTCAATCAAGGAAACACTGCATGTTGGTGAAGGGCATATTGAAGAAGGATCAGCCGAGTGGTTCTTGTGGGAGAACAACTCCATTTGGCTCACTAACTTCACACACCATCAGGCTTCCAAGCAGCTCTCAAGGAAACTCAGTTTTCACACTCTATGCTTAGTGCCCTTTGTATGGCTAGGACTGAAATGAACCTGGTAGAGCATCCCACAAAAACGAATGCTCCACATGCGGGTTTCACATGCCACCAACTCCACATTCACAGGCAACTTCAGCGCCACAGCTGTTTTCAGATAGCCCTCAATGCAAAGGCTCTAGACGCAAATATTGGTGTGAGAGCTAATTCAATCAAGGAAACACTGCATGTTGGTGAAGGGCATATTGAAGAAGGATCAGCCGAGTGGTTCTTGTGGGAGAACAACTCCATTTGGCTCACTAACTTCACACACCATCAGGCTTCCAAGCAGCTCTCAAGGAAACTCAGTTTTCACACTCTATGCTTAGTGCTCTTTGTGTGCCTAGGACTGAAATGAAGCTTGGTCAGCATCCCACACAAACGAATGCTCCACATGCGGGTTTCACATGCCACCAACTCCACATTCACAGGCAACTTCAGCGCCACAGCCGTTTTCAGATAGCCCTCAATGCAAAGGCTCTAGACGCAAATATTGGTGTGAGAGCTAATTCAATCAAGGAAACACTGCATGTTGGTGAAGGGCATATTGAAGAAGGATCAGCCGAGTGGTTCTTGTGGGAGAACAACTCCATTTGGCTCACTAACTTCACACACCATCAGGCTTCCAAGCAGCTCTCAAGGAAACTCAGTTTTCACACTCTATGCTTAGTGCTCTTTGAGTGCATTATCTAGGAATGAACCTGGTAGAGCATCCCACACAAACGAATGCTCCACATGCGGGTTTCACATGCCACCAACTCCACATTCACAGGCAACTTCAGCGCCACAGCCGTTTTCAGATAGCCCTCAATGCAAAGGCTCTAGACGCAAATATTGGTGTGAGAGCTAATTCAATCAAGGAAACACTGCATGTTGGTGAAGGGCATATTGAAGAAGGATCAGCCGAGTGGTTCTTGTGGGAGAACAACTCCATTTGGCTCACTAACTTCACACACCATCAGGCTTCCAAGCAGCTCTCAAGGAAACTCAGTTTTCACACTCTATGCTTAGTGCCCTTTGAGTGCATTATCTAGGAATGAACCTGGTAGAGCATCCCACACAAACGAATGCTCCACATGCAGGTTTCACATGCCACCAACTCCACATTCACAGGCAACTTCAGCGCCACAGCCGTTTTCAGATAGCCCTCAATGCAAAGGCTCTAGACGCAAATATTGGTGTGAGAGCTAATTCAATCAAGGAAACACTGCATGTTGGTGAAGGGCATATTGAAGAAGGATCAGCCGAGTGGTTCTTGTGGGAGAACAACTCCATTTGGCTCACTAACTTCACACACCATCAGGCTTCCAAGCAGCTCTCAAGGAAACTCAGTTTTCACACTCTATGCTTAGTGCCCTTTGTATGGCTAGGACTGAAATGAACCTGGTAGAGCATCCCACACAAACGAATGCTCCACATGCGGGTTTCACATGCCACCAACTCCACATTCACAGGCAACTTCAGCGCCACAGCCGTTTTCAGATAGCCCTCAATGCAAAGGCTCTAGACGCAAATATTGGTGTGAGAGCTAATTCAATCAAGGAAACACTGCATGTTGGTGAAGGGCATATTGAAGAAGGATCAGCCGAGTGGTTCTTGTGGGAGAACAACTCCATTTGGCTCACTAACTTCACACACCACCAGGCTTCCAAGCAGCTCTCAAGGAAACTCAGTTTTCAAACTCTATGCTTAGTGCCCTTTGAGTGCATTATCTAGGAATGAACCTGGTAGAGCATCCCACACAAACAAATGCTCCACATGCGGGTTTCACATGCCACCAACTCCACATTCACAGGCAACTTCAGCGCCACAGCCGTTTTCAGATAGCCCTCAATGCAAAGGCTCTAGACGCAAATATTGGTGTGAGAGCTAATTCAATCAAGGAAACACTGCATGTTGGTGAAGGGCATATTGAAGAAGGATCAGCCGAGTGGTTCTTGTGGGAGAACAACTCCATTTGGCTCACTAACTTCACACACCACCAGGCTTCCAAGCAGCTCTCAAGGAAACTCAGTTTTCAAACTCTATGCTTAGTGCCCTTTGAGTGCATTATCTAGGAATGAACCTGGTAGAGCATCCCACACAAACAAATGCTCCACATGCGGGTTTCACATGCCACCAACTCCACATTCACAGGCAACTTCAGAGCCACAGCCGTTTTCAGATAGCCCTCAATGCAAAGGCTCTAGACGCAAATATTGGTGTGAGAGCTAATTCAATCAAGGAAACACTGCATGTTGGTGAAGGGCATATTGAAGAAGGATCAGCCGAGTGGTTCTTGTGGGAGAACAACTCCATTTGGCTCACTAACTTCACACACCACCAGGCTTCCAAGCAGCTCTCAAGGAAACTCAGTTTTCAAACTCTATGCTTAGTGCCCTTTGAGTGCATTATCTAGGAATGAACCTGGTAGAGCATCCCACACAAACAAATGCTCCACATGCGGGTTTCACATGCCACCAACTCCACATTCACAGGCAACTTCAGCGCCACAGCCGTTTTCAGATAGCCCTCAATGCAAAGGCTCTAGACGCAAATATTGGTGTGAGAGCTAATTCAATCAAGGAAACACTGCATGTTGGTGAAGGGCATATTGAAGAAGGATCAGCCGAGTGGTTCTTGTGGGAGAACAACTCCATTTGGCTCACTAACTTCACACACCACCAGGCTTCCAAACAGCTCTCAAGGAAACTCAGTTTTCACACTCTATGCTTAGTGCCCTTTGAGTGCATTATCTAGGAATGAACCTGGTAGAGCATCCCACACAAACGAATGCTCCACATGCGGGTTTCACATGCCACCAACTCCACATTCACAGGCAACTTCAGCGCCACAGCCGTTTTCAGATAGCCCTCAATGCAAAGGCTCTAGACGCAAATATTGGTGTGAGAGCTAATTCAATCAAGGAAACACTGCATGTTGGTGAAGGGCATATTGAAGAAGGATCAGCCGAGTGGTTCTTGTTTGAGAACAACTCCATTTGGCTCACTAACTTCACACACCACCAGGCTTCCAAGCAGCTCTCAAGGAAACTCAGTTTTCACACTCTATGCTTAGTGCCCTTTGAGTGCATTATCTAGGAATGAACCTGGTAGAGCATCCCACACAAACGAATGCTCCACATGCGGGTTTCACATGCCACCAACTCCACATTCACAGGCAACTTCAGCGCCACAGCCGTTTTCAGATAGCCCTCAATGCAAAGGCTCTAGACGCAAATATTGGTGTGAGAGCGAATTCAATCAAGGAAACACTGCATGTTGGTGAAGGGCATATTGAAGAAGGATCAGCCGAGTGGTTCTTGTGGGAGAACAACTCCATTTGGCTCACTAACTTCACACACCATCAGGCTTCCAAGCAGCTCTCAAGGAAACTCAGTTTTCACACTCTATGCTTAGTGCCCTTTGTATGGCTAGGACTGAAATGAACCTGGTAGAGCATCCCACACAAACGAATGCTCCACATGCGGGTTTCACATGCCACCAACTCCACATTCACAGGCAACTTCAGCGCCACAGCCGTTTTCAGTTAGCCCTCAATGCAAAGGCTATAGACGCAAATATTGGTGTGAGAGCTAATTCAATCAAGGAAACACTGCATGTTGGTGAAGGGCATATTGAAGAAGGATCAGCCGAGTGGTTCTTGTGGGAGAACAACTCCATTTGGCTCACTAACTTCACACACCATCAGGCTTCCAAGCAGCTCTCAAGGAAACTCAGTTTTCACACTCTATGCTTAGTGCCCTTTGTGAGCCTAGGACTGAAATGAAGCGTGGTCAGCATCCCACACAAACGAATGCTCCACATGCGGGTTTCACATGCCACCAACTCCACATTCACAGGCAACTTCAGCGCCACAGCCGTTTTCAGATAGCCCTCAATGCAAAGGCTCTAGACGCAAATATTGGTGTGAGAGCTAATTCAATCAAGGAAACACTGCATGTTGGTGAAGGGCATATTGAAGAAGGATCAGCCAAGTGGTTCTTGTGGGAGAACAACTCCATTTGGCTCACTAACTTCACACACCATCAGGCTTCCAAGCAGCTCTCAAGGAAACTCAGTTTTCACACTCTATGCTTAGTGCCCTTTGAGTGCATTATCTAGGAATGAACCTGGTAGAGCATCCCACACAAACGAATGCTTGACATGCGGGTTTCACATGCCACCAACTCCACATTCACAGGCAACTTCAGCGCCACAGCCGTTTTCAGATAGCCCTCAATGCAAAGGCTCTAGACGCAAATATTGGTGTGAGAGCTAATTCAATCAAGGAAACACTGCATGTTGGTGAAGGGCATATTGAAGAAGGATCAGCAGAGTGGTTCTTGTGGGAGAACAACTCCATTTGGCTCACTAACTTCACACACCATCAGGCTTCCAAGCAGCTCTCAAGGAAACTCAGTTTTCACACTCTATGCTTAGTGCCCTTTGCATGGCTAGCACTGAAATGAATCTGGTAGAGCATCCCACACAAACGAATGCTCCACATGCGGGTTTCACATGCCACCAACTCCACATTCACAGGCAACTTCAGCGCCACAGCCGTTTTCAGATAGCCCTCAATGCAAAGGCTTTAGACGCAAATATTGGTGTGAGAGCTAATTCAATCAAGGAAACACTGCATGTTGGTGAAGGGCATATTGAAGAAGGATCAGCCGAGTGGTTCTTGTGGGAGAACAACTCCATTTGGCTCACTAACTTCACACACCATCAGGCTTCCAAGCAGCTCTCAAGGAAACTCAGTTTTCACACTCTATGCTTAGTGCCCTTTGTATGGCTAGGACTGAAATGAACCTGGTAGAGCATCCCACACAAACGAATGCTCCACATGCGGGTTTCACATGCCACCAACTCCACATTCACAGGCAACTTCAGCGACACAGCTGTTTTCAGATAGCCCTCAATGCAAAGGCTCTAGACGCAAATATTGGTGTGAGAGCTAATTCAATCAAGGAAACACTGCATGTTGGTGAAGGGCATATTGAAGAAGGATCAGCCGAGTGGTTCTTGTGGGAGAACAACTCCATTTGGCTCACTAACTTCACACACCATCAGGCTTCCAAGCAGCTCTCAAGGAAACTCAGTTTTCACACTCTATGCTTAGTGCTCTTTGTGTGCCTAGGACTGAAATGAAGCTTGGTCAGCATCCCACACAAACGAATGCTCCACATGCGGGTTTCACATGCCACCAACTCCACATTCACAGGCAACTTCAGCGCCACAGCCGTTTTCAGATAGCCCTCAATGCAAAGGCTCTAGACGCAAATATTGGTGTGAGAGCTAATTCAATCAAGGAAACACTGCATGTTGTTGAAGGGCATATTGAAGAAGGATCAGCCGAGTGGTTCTTGTGGGAGAACAACTCCATTTAGCTCACTAACTTCACACACCATCAGGCTTCCAAGCAGCTCTCAAGGAAACTCAGTTTTCACACTCTATGCTTAGTGCCCTTTGTATGGCTAGGACTGAAATGAACCTGGTAGAGCATCCCACACAAACGAATGCTCCACATGCGGGTTTCACATGCCACCAACTCCACATTCACAGGCAACTTCAGCGCCACAGCCGTTTTCAGTTAGCCCTCAATGCAAAGGCTATAGACGCAAATATTGGTGTGAGAGCTAATTCAATCAAGGAAACACTGCATGTTGGTGAAGGGCATATTGAAGAAGGATCAGCCGAGTGGTTCTTGTGGGAGAACAACTCCATTTGGCTCACTAACTTCACACACCATCAGGCTTCCAAGCAGCTCTCAAGGAAACTCAGTTTTCACACTCTATGCTTAGTGCCCTTTGTGAGCCTAGGACTGAAATGAAGCGTGGTCAGCATCCCACACAAACGAATGCTCCACATGCGGGTTTCACATGCCACCAACTCCACATTCACAGGCAACTTCAGCGCCACAGCCGTTTTCAGATAGCCCTCAATGCAAAGGCTCTAGACGCAAATATTGGTGTGAGAGCTAATTCAATCAAGGAAACACTGCATGTTGGTGAAGGGCATATTGAAGAAGGATCAGCCAAGTGGTTCTTGTGGGAGAACAACTCCATTTGGCTCACTAACTTCACACACCATCAGGCTTCCAAGCAGCTCTCAAGGAAACTCAGTTTTCACACTCTATGCTTAGTGCCCTTTGAGTGCATTATCTAGGAATGAACCTGGTAGAGCATCCCACACAAACGAATGCTTGACATGCGGGTTTCACATGCCACCAACTCCACATTCACAGGCAACTTCAGCGCCACAGCCGTTTTCAGATAGCCCTCAATGCAAAGGCTCTAGACGCAAATATTGGTGTGAGAGCTAATTCAATCAAGGAAACACTGCATGTTGGTGAAGGGCATATTGAAGAAGGATCAGCAGAGTGGTTCTTGTGGGAGAACAACTCCATTTGGCTCACTAACTTCACACACCATCAGGCTTCCAAGCAGCTCTCAAGGAAACTCAGTTTTCACACTCTATGCTTAGTGCCCTTTGCATGGCTAGCACTGAAATGAATCTGGTAGAGCATCCCACACAAACGAATGCTCCACATGCGGGTTTCACATGCCACCAACTCCACATTCACAGGCAACTTCAGCGCCACAGCCGTTTTCAGATAGCCCTCAATGCAAAGGCTTTAGACGCAAATATTGGTGTGAGAGCTAATTCAATCAAGGAAACACTGCATGTTGGTGAAGGGCATATTGAAGAAGGATCAGCCGAGTGGTTCTTGTGGGAGAACAACTCCATTTGGCTCACTAACTTCACACACCATCAGGCTTCCAAGCAGCTCTCAAGGAAACTCAGTTTTCACACTCTATGCTTAGTGCCCTTTGTATGGCTAGGACTGAAATGAACCTGGTAGAGCATCCCACACAAACGAATGCTCCACATGCGGGTTTCACATGCCACCAACTCCACATTCACAGGCAACTTCAGCGACACAGCTGTTTTCAGATAGCCCTCAATGCAAAGGCTCTAGACGCAAATATTGGTGTGAGAGCTAATTCAATCAAGGAAACACTGCATGTTGGTGAAGGGCATATTGAAGAAGGATCAGCCGAGTGGTTCTTGTGGGAGAACAACTCCATTTGGCTCACTAACTTCACACACCATCAGGCTTCCAAGCAGCTCTCAAGGAAACTCAGTTTTCACACTCTATGCTTAGTGCTCTTTGTGTGCCTAGGACTGAAATGAAGCTTGGTCAGCATCCCACACAAACGAATGCTCCACATGCGGGTTTCACATGCCACCAACTCCACATTCACAGGCAACTTCAGCGCCACAGCCGTTTTCAGATAGCCCTCAATGCAAAGGCTCTAGACGCAAATATTGGTGTGAGAGCTAATTCAATCAAGGAAACACTGCATGTTGTTGAAGGGCATATTGAAGAAGGATCAGCCGAGTGGTTCTTGTGGGAGAACAACTCCATTTAGCTCACTAACTTCACACACCATCAGGCTTCCAAGCAGCTCTCAAGGAAACTCAGTTTTCACACTCTATGCTTAGTGCCCTTTGTATGGCTAGGACTGAAATGAACCTGGTAGAGCATCCCACACAAACGAATGCTCCACATGCGGGTTTCACATGCCACCAACTCCACATTCACAGGCAACTTCAGCGCCACAGCCGTTTTCAGATAGCCCTCAATGCAAAGGCTCTAGACGCAAATATTGGTGTGAGAGCTAATTCAATCAAGGAAACACTGCATGTTGGTGAAGGGCATATTGAAGAAGGATCAGCCGAGTGGTTCTTGTGGGAGAACAACTCCATTTGGCTCACTAACTTCACACACCATCAGGCTTCCAAGCAGCTCTCAAGGAAACTCAGTTTTCACACTCTATGCTTAGTACTCTTTGTGTGCCTAGGACTGAAATGAAGCTTGGTCAGCATCCCACACAAACGAATGCTCCACATGCGGGTTTCACATGCCACCAACTCCACATTCACAGGCAACTTCAGCGCCACAGCAGTTTTCAGATAGTTTTCAAAGCAAAGGCTCTAGACGCAAATATTGGTGTGAGAGCTAATTCAATCAAGGAAACACTGCATGTTGGTGAAGGGCATATTGAAGAAGGATCAGCCGAGTGGTTCTTGTGGGAGAACAACTCCATTTGGCTCACTAACTTCACACACCATCAGGCTTCCAAGCAGCTCTCAAGGAAACTCAGTTTTCACACTCTATGCTTAGTGCCCTTTGAGGGCATTATCTGGGAATGAACCTGGTAGAGCATCCCACACAAACGAATGCTCCACATGCGGGTTTCACATGCCACCAACTCCACATTCACAGGCAACTTCAGCGCCACAGCCGTTTTCAGATAGCCCTCAATGCAAAGGCTCTAGACGCAAATATTGGTGTGAGAGCTAATTCAATCAAGGAAACACTGCATGTTGGTGAAGGGCATATTGAAGAAGGATCAGCCGAGTGGTTCTTGTGGGAGAACAACTCCATTTGGCTCACTAACTTCACACACCATCAGGCTTCCAAGCAGCTCTCAAGGAAACTCAGTTTTCACACTCTATGCTTAGTGCCCTTTGAGTGCATTATCTAGGAATGAACCTGGTAGAGCATCCCACACAAACGAATGCTCCACATGCTGGTTTCACATGCCACCAACTCCACATTCACAGGCAACTTCAGCGCCACAGCCGTTTTCAGATAGCCCTCAATGCAAAGGCTCTAGACGCAAATATTGGTGTGAGAGCTAATTCAATCAAGGAAACACTGCATGTTGGTGAAGGGCATATTGAAGAAGGATCAGCCGAGTGGTTCTTGTGGGAGAACAACTCCATTTGGCTCACTAACTTCACACACCACCAGGCTTCCAAGCAGCTCTCAAGGAAACTCAGTTTTCACACTCTATGCTTAGTGCCCTTTGTGAGCCTAGGACTGAAATGAAGCTTGGTCAGCATCCCACACAAACGAATGCTCCACATGCGGGTTTCACATGCCACCAACTCCACATTCACAGGCAACTTCAGCGCCACAGCCGTTTTCAGATAGCCCTCAATGCAAAGGCTCTAGACGCAAATATTGGTGTGAGAGCTAATTCAATCAAGGAAACACTGCATGTTGGTGAAGGGCATATTGAAGAAGGATCAGCCAAGTGGTTCTTGTGGGAGAACAACTCCATTTGGCTCACTAACTTCACACACCATCAGGCTTCCAAGCAGCTCTCAAGGAAACTCAGTTTTCACACTCTATGCTTAGTGACCTTTGAGTGCATTATCTAGGAATGAACCTGGTAGAGCATCCCACACAAACGAATGCTCCACATGCGGGTTTCACATGCCACCAACTCCACATTCACAGGCAACTTCAGCGCCACAGCCGTTTTCAGATAGCCCTCAATGCAAAGGCTCTAGACGCAAATATTGGTGTGAGAGCTAATTCAATCAAGGAAACACTGCATGTTGGTGAAGGGCATATTGAAGAAGGATCAGCCGAGTGGTTCTTGTGGGAGAACAACTCCGTTTGGCTCACTAACTTCACACACCATCAGGCTTCCAAGCAGCTCTCAAGGAAACTCAGTTTTCACACTCTATGCTTAGTGCCCTTTGCATGGCTAGGACTGAAATGAATCTGGTAGAGCATCCCACACAAACGAATGCTCCACATGCGGGTTTCACATGCCACCAACTCCACATTCACAGGCAACTTCAGCGCCACAGCCGTTTTCAGATAGCCCTCAATGCAAAGGCTTTAGACGCAAATATTGGTGTGAGAGCTAATTCAATCAAGGAAACACTGCATGTTGGTGAAGGGCATATTGAAGAAGGATCAGCCGAGTGGTTCTTGTGGGAGAACAACTCCATTTGGCTCACTAACATTACACACCATCAGGCTTCCAAGCAGCTCTCAAGGAAACTCAGTTTTCACACTCTATGCTTAGTGCCCTCTGTATGCCTAGGACTGAAATGAAGCTTGGTCAGCATCCCACACAAACGAATGCTCAACATGCGGGTTTCACATGCCACCAACTCCACATTCACAGGCAACTTCAGTGCCACAGCCGTTTTCACATAGCAGTCAATGCAAAGGCTCTAGACGCAAATATTGGTGTGAGAGCTAATTCAATCAAGGAAACACTGCATGTTGGTGAAGGGCATATTGAAGAAGGATCAGCCGAGTGGTTCTTGTGGGAGAACAATCCATTTGGCTCACTAACTTCACACACCATCAGGCTTCCAAGCAGCTCTCAAGGAAACTCAGTTTTCACACTCTATGCTTAGTGCCCTTTGAGTGCATTATCTAGGAATGAACCTGGTAGAGCATCCCACACAAACGAATGCTCCACATGCGGGTTTCACATGCCACCAACTCCACATTCACAGGCAACTTCAGCGCCACAGCCGTTTTCAGATAGCCCTCAATGCAAAGGCTCTAGACGCAAATATTGGTGTGAGAGCTAATTCAATCAAGGAAACACTGCATGTTGGTGAAGGGCATATTGAAGAAGGATCAGCCGAGTGGTTCTTGTGGGAGAACAACTCCATTTGGCTCACTAACTTCACACACCATCAGGCTTCCAAGCAGCTCTCAAGGAAACTCAGTTTTCACACTCTATGCTTAGTGCCCTTTGAGTGCATTATCTAGGAATGAACCTGGTAGAGCATCCCACACAAACGAATGCTCCACATGCGGGTTTCACATGCCACCAACTCCACATTCACAGGCAACTTCAGCGCCACAGCCGTTTTCAGATAGCCCTCAATGCAAAGGCTTTAGACGCAAATATTGGTGTGAGAGCTAATTCAATCAAGGAAACACTGCATGTTGGTGAAGGGCATATTGAAGAAGGATCAGCCGAGTGGTTCTTGTGGGAAAACAACTCCATTTGGCTCACTAACATTACACACCATCAGGCTTCCAAGCAGCTCTCAAGGAAACTCAGTTTTCACACTCTATGCTTAGTGGCCTCTGTATGCCTAGGACTGAAATGAAGCTTGGTCAGCATCCCACACAAACGAATGCTCAACATGCGGGTTTCACATGCCACCAACTCCACATTCACAGGCAACTTCAGTGCCACAGCCGTTTTCACATAGCCTTAATGCAAAGGCTGTAGACGCAAATATTGGTGTGAGAGCTAATTCAATCAAGGAAACACTGCATGTTGGTGAAGGGCATATTGAAGAAGGATCAGCCGAGTGGTTCTTGTGGGAGAACAATCCATTTGGCTCACTAACTTCACACACCATCAGGCTTCCAAGCAGCTCTCAAGGAAACTCAGTTTTCACACTCTATGCTTAGTGCCCTTTGAGTGCATTATCTAGGAATGAACCTGGTAGAGCATCCCACACAAACGAATGCTCCACATGCGGGTTTCACAGGCCACCAACTCCACATTCACAGGCAACTTCAGCGCCACAGCCGTTTTCAGATAGCCCTCAATGCAAAGGCTCTAGACGCAAATATTGGTGTGAGAGCTAATTCAATCAAGGAAACACTGCATGTTGGTGAAGGGCATATTGAAGAAGGATCAGCCGAGTGGTTCTTGTGGGAGAACAACTCCATTTGGCTCACTAACTTCACACACCATCAGGCTTCCAAGCAGCTCTCAAGGAAACTCAGTTTTCACACTCTATGCTTAGTGCCCTTTGAGTGCATTATCTAGGAATGAACCAGGTAGAGCATCCCACACAAACGAATGCTCCACATGCGGGTTTCACATGCCACCAACTCCACATTCACAGGCAACTTCAGCGCCACAGCCGTTTTCAGATAGCCCTCAATGCAAAGGCTCTAGACGCAAATATTGGTGTGAGAGCTAATTCAATCAAGGAAACATTGCATGTTGGTGAAGGGCATATTGAAGAAGGATCAGCCGAGTGGTTCTTGTGGGAGAACAACTCCATTTGGCTCACTAACTTTACACACCATCAGGCTTCCAAGCAGCTCTCAAGGAAACTCAGTTTTCACACTCTATGCTTAGTGCCCTCTCTATGCCTAGGACTGAAATGAAGCTTGGTCAGCATCCCACACAAACGAATGCTCAACATGCGGGTTTTCACATGCCACCAACTCCACATTCACAGGCAACTTCAGTGCCACAGCCGTTTTCAGATAGCCCTCAATGCAAAGGCTCTAGACGCAAATATTGGTGTGAGAGCTAATTCAATCAAGGAAACACTGCATGTTGGTGAAGGGCATATTGAAGAAGGATCAGCCGACTGGTTCTTGTGGGAGAACAATCCATTTGGCTCACTAACTTCACACACCATCAGGCTTCCAAGCAGCTCTCAAGAAAACTCAGTTTTCACACTCTATGCTTAGTGCCCTTTGAGTGCATTATCTAGGAATGAACCTGGTAGAGCATCCCACACAAACGAATGCTCCACATGCGGGTTTCACATGCCACCAACTCCACATTCACAGGCAACTTCAGCGCCACAGCCGTTTTCAGATAGCCCTCAATGCAAAGGCTCTAGACGCAAATATTGGTGTGAGAGCTAATTCAATCAAGGAAACACTGCATGTTGGTGAAGGGCATATTGAAGAAGGATCAGCCGAGTGGTTCTTGTGGGAGAACAACTCCATTTGGCTCACTAACTTCACACACCATCAGGCTTCCAAGCAGCTCTCAAGGAAACTCAGTTTTCACACTCTATGCTTAGTGCTCTTTGAGTGCATTATCTAGGAATGAACCTGGTAGAGCATCCCACACAAACGAATGCTCCACATGCGGGTTTCACATGCCACCAACTCCACATTCACCGGCAACTTCAGCGCCACAGCCGTTTTCAGATAGCCCTCAATGCAAAGGCTCTAGACGCAAATATTGGTGTGAGAGCTAATTCAATCAAGGAAACACTGCATGTTGGTGAAGGGCATATTGAAGAAGGATCAGCCGAGTGGTTCTTGTGGGAGAACAACTCCATTTGGCTCACTAACTTCACACAGCATCAGGCTTCCAAGCAGCTCTCAAGGAAACTCAGTTTTCACACTCTATGCTTAGTGCCCTTTGTGTGCTTAGGACTGAAATGAAGCTTGGTCAGCATCCCACACAAACGAATGCTCCACATGCGGGTTTCACATGCCACCAACTCCACATTCACAGGCAACTTCAGCGCCACAGCCGTTTTCAGATAGCCCTCAATGCAAAGGCTCTAGACGCAAATATTGGTGTGAGAGCTAATTCAATCAAGGAAACACTGCATGTTGGTGAAGGGCATATTGAAGAAGGATCAGCCGAGTTGTTCTTGTGGGAGAACAACTCCATTTGGCTCACTAACTTCACACACCATCAGGCTTCCAAGCAGCTCTCAAGGAAACTCAGTTTTCACACTCTATGCTTAGTGCCCTTTGAGTGCATTATCTAGGAATGAACCTGGTAGAGCATCCCACACAAACGAATGCTCCACATGCGGGTTTCACATGCCACCAACTCCACATTCACAGGCAACTTCAGCGCCACAGCCGTTTTCAGATAGCCCTCAATGCAAAGGCTCTAGACGCAAATATTGGTGTGAGAGCTAATTCAATCAAGGAAACACTGCATGTTGGTGAAGGGCATATTGAAGAAGGATCAGCCGAGTGGTTCTTGTGGGAGAACAACTCCATTTGGCTCACTAACTTCACACACCATCAGGCTTCCAAGCAGCTCTCAAGGAAACTCAGTTTTCACACTCTATGCTTAGTGCCCTTTGTGAGCCTAGGACTGAAATGAACCAGGTAGAGCATCCCACACAAACGAATGCTCCACATGCGGGTTTCGCATGCCACCAACTCCACATTCACAGGCAACTTCAGTGCCACAGCCGTTTTCAGATAGCCCTCAATGCAAAGGCTCTAGACGCAAATATTGGTGTGAGAGCTAATTCAATCAAGGAAACACTGCATGTTGGTGAAGGGCATACTGAAGAAGGATCAGCAGAGTGGTTCTTGTGGGAGAACAACTCCATTTGGCTCACTAACTTCACACACCATCAGGCTTCCAAGCAGCTCTCAAGGAAACTCAGTTTTCACACTCTATGCTTAGTGCTCTTTGAGTGCATTATCTAGGAATGAACCTGGTAGAGCATCCCACACAAACGAATGCTCCACATGCGGGTTTCACATGCCACCAACTCCACATTCACAGGCAACTTCAGCGCCACAGCCGTTTTCAGATAGCCCTCAATGCAAAGGCTCTAGACGCAAATATTGGTGTGAGAGCTAATTCAATCAAGGAAACACTGCATGTTGGTGAAGGGCATATTGAAGAAGGATCAGCCGAGTGGTTCTTGTGGGAGAACAACTCCATTTGGCTCACTAACTTCACACACCATCAGGCTTCCAAGCAGCTCTCAAGGAAACTCAGTTTTCAAACTCTATGCTTAGTGCCCTTTCTTTGGCTAGGACTGAAATGAACCTGGTAGAGCATCCCACACAAACGAATGCTCCACATGCGGGTTTCACATGCCACCAACTCCACATTCACAGGCAACTTCAGTGCCACAGCCGTTTTCAGATAGCCCTCAATGCAAAGGCTCTATACGCAAATATTGGTGTGAGAGCTAATTCAATCAAGGAAACAGTGCATGTTGGTGAAGGTCATATTGAAGAAGGATCAGCCGAGTGGTTCTTGTGGGAGAACAACTCCATTTGGCTCACTAACTTCACACACCATCAGGCTTCCAAGCAGCTCTCAAGGAAACTCAGTTTTCACACTCTATGCTTAGTGCCCTTTGTGTGCCTAGGACTGAAATGAAGCTTGGTCAGCATCCCACACAAACGAATGCTCCACATGCGGGTTTCACATGCCACCAACTCCACATTCACAGGCAACTTCAGCGCCACAGCCGTTTTCAGTTAGCCCTCAATGCAAAGGCTCTAGACGCAAATATTGGTGTGAGAGCTAATTCAATCAAGGAAACACTGCATGTTGGTGAAGGGCATATTGAAGAAGGATCAGCCGAGTGGTTCTTGTGGGAGAACAACTCCATTTGGCTCACTAACTTCACACACCATCAGGCTTCCAAGCAGCTCTCAAGGAAACTCAGTTTTCACACTCTATGCTTAGTGCCCTTTGAGTGCATTATCTAGGAATGAACCTGGTAGAGCATCCCACACAAACGAATGCTCCACATGCGGGTTTCACATGCCACCAACTCCACATTCACAGGCAACTTCAGCGCCACAGCCGTTTTCAGATAGCCCTCAATGCAAAGGCTCTAGACGCAAATATTGGTGTGAGAGCTAATTCAATCAAGGAAACACTGCATGTTGGTGAAGGGCATATTGAAGAAGGATCAGCCGAGTGGTTCTTGTGGGAGAACAACTCCATTTGGCTCACTAACTTCACACACCATCAGGCTTCCAAGCAGCTCTCAAGGAAACTCAGTTTTCACACTCTATGCTTAGTGCCCTTTCTTTGGCTAGGACTGAAATGAACCTGGTAGAGCATCCCACACAAACGAATGCTCCACATGCGGGTTTCACATGCCACCAACTCCACATTCACAGGCAACTTCAGTGCCACAGCCGTTTTCAGATAGCCCTCAATGCAAAGGCTCTATACGCAAATATTGGTGTGAGAGCTAATTCAATCAAGGAAACACTGCATGTTGGTGAAGGGCATATTGAAGAAGGATCAGCCGACTGGTTCTTGTGGGAGAACAACTCCATTTGGCTCACTAACTTCACACACCATCAGGCTTCCAAGCAGCTCTCAAGGAAACTCAGTTTTCACACTCTATGCTTAGTGCCCTTTGTGTGCCTAGGACTGAAATGAAGCTTGGTCAGCATCCCACACAAACGAATGCTCCACATGCGGGTTTCACATGCCACCAACTCCACATTCACAGGCAACTTCAGCGCCACAGCCGTTTTCAGATAGCCCTCAATGCAAAGGCTCTAGACGCAAATATTGGTGTGAGAGCTAATTCAATCAAGGAAACACTGCATGTTGGTGAAGGGCTTATTGAAGAAGGATCAGCCGAGTGGTTCTTGTGGGAGAACAACTCCATTTGGCTCACTAACTTCACACACCATCAGGCTTCCAAGCAGCTCTCAAGGAAACTCAGTTTTCACACTCTATGCTTAGTGCTCTTTGAGTGAATTATCTAGGAATGAACCTGGTAGAACATCCCACACAAACGAATTTTCCACATGCGGGTTTCACATGCCACCAACTCCACATTCACAGGCAACTTCAGCGCCACAGCCGTTTTCAGATAGCCCTCAATGCAAAGGCTCTAGACGCAAATATTGGTGTGAGAGCTAATTCAATCAAGGAAACACTGCATGTTGGTGAAGGGCATATTGAAGAAGGATCAGCCGAGTGGTTCTTGTGGGAGAACAATCCATTTGGCTCACTAACTTCACACACCATCAGGCTTCCAAGCAGCTCTCAAGGAAACTCAGTTTTCACACTCTATGCTTAGTGCCCTTTGAGTGCATTATCTATGAATGAACCTGGTAGAGCATCCCACACAAACGAATGCTCCACATGCGGGTTTCACATGCCACCAACTCCACATTCACAGGCAACTTCAGCGCCACAGCCGTTTTCAGATAGCCCTCAATGCAAAGGCTCTAGACGCAAATATTGGTGTGAGAGCTAATTCAATCAAGGAAACACTGCATGTTGGTGAAGGGCATATTGAAGAAGGATCAGCCGAGTGGTTCTTGTGGGAGAACAACTCCATTTGGCTCACTAACTTCACACACCATCAGGCTTCCAAGCAGCTCTCAAGGAAACTCAGTTTTCACACTCTATGCTTAGTGCCCTTTCTTTGGCTAGGACTGAAATGAACCTGGTAGAGCATCCCACACAAACGAATGCTCCACATGCGGGTTTCACATGCCACCAACTCCACATTCACAGGCAACTTCAGTGCCACAGCCGTTTTCAGATAGCCCTCAATGCAAAGGCTCTAGACGCAAATATTGGTGTGAGAGCTAATTCAATCAAGGAAACAGTGCATGTTGGTGAAGGTCATATTGAAGAAGGATCAGCCGACTGGTTCTTGTGGGAGAACAACTCCATTTGGCTCACTAACTTCACACACCATCAGGCTTCCAAGCAGCTCTCAAGGAAACTCAGTTTTCACACTCTATGCTTAGTGCCCTTTGTGTGCCTA
>NW_026701147.1:0-127289 GCF_030435755.1 Ochotona princeps | reverse complement strand
ACAGGCAACTTCAGCGCCACAGCAGTTTTCAGATAGCCCTCAATGCAAAGACTCTAGACGCAAATATTGGTGTGAGAGCTAATTCAATCAAGGAAACACTGCATGTTGGTGAAGGGCATATTGAAGAAGGATCAGCCGAGTGGTTCTTGTGGGAGAACAACTCCATTTGGCTCACTAACTTCACACACCATCAGGCTTCCAAGCAGCTCTCAAGGAAACTCAGTTTTCACACTCTATGCTTAGTGCCCTTTGAGTGCATTATCTAGGAATGAACCTGGTAGAGCATCCCAAACAAACGAATGCTCCACATGCGGGTTTCACATGCCACCAACTCCACATTCTCACGCAACTTCAGCGCCACAGCCGTTTTCAGATAGCCCTCAATGCAAAGGCTCTAGACGCAAATATTGGTGTGAGAGCTAATTCAATCAAGGAAACACTGCATGTTGGTGAAGGGCATATTGAAGAAGGATCAGCCGAGCGGTTCTTGCGGGAGAACAACTCCATTTGGCTCACTAACTTCACACACCATCAGGCTTCCAAGCAGCTCTCAAGGAAACTCAGTTTTCACACTCTATGCTTAGTGCCCTTTGAGTGCATTATCTAGGAATGAACCTGGTAGAGCATCCCACACAAACGAATGCTCCACATGCGGGTTTCACATGCCACCAACTCCACATTCACAGGCAACTTCAGCGCCACAGCCATTTTCAGATAGCCCTCAATGCAAAGGCTCTAGACGCAAATATTGGTGTGAGAGCTAATTCAATCAAGGAAACACTGCATGTTGGTGAAGGGCATATTGAAGAAGGATCAGCCGAGTGGTTCTCCTGGGAGAACAACTCCATTTGGCTCACTAACTTCACACACCATCAGGCTTCCAAGCAGCTCTCAAAGAAACTCAGTTTTCACACTCTATGCTTAGAGCCCTTTGAGTGCATTATCTAGGAATGAACCTGGAAGAGCATCCCACAAAAACGAATGCTCCACATGCGGGTTTCACATGCCATCAACTCCACATTCTCAGGCAACTTCACCGCCACTGCCGTTTTCAGATAGCCCTCAATGCAAAGGCTCTAGACGCAAATATTGGTGTGAGAGCTAATTCAATCAAGGAAACACTGCATGTTGGTGAAGGGCATATTGAAGAAGGATCAGCCGAGTGGTTCTTGTGGGAGAACAACTCCATTTGGCTCACTAACTTCACACACCATCAGGCTTCCAAATGGTTCTTTGGCTCACTAACTTCACACACCATCAGGCTTCCAATCAGCTCTCAAGGAAACTCAGTTTTCACACTCTATGCTTAGTGCCTTTTGAGTGCATTATCTAGGAATGAACCTGGTAGAGCATCCCACACAAACGAATTCTCCACATGCGGGTTTCACATGCCACCAACTCCACATTCTCAGGCAACTTCAGCGCCACAGCAGTTTTCACATAGCCCTCAATGCAAAGACTCTAGACGCAAATATTGGTGTGAGAGCTAATTCAATCAAGGAAACACTGCATGTTGGTGAAGGGCATATTGAAGAAGGATCAGCCGAGTGGTTCTTGTGTGAGAACAACTCCATTTGGCTCACTAACTTCACACACCATCAGGCTTCCAAATGGTTCTTTGGCTCACTAACTTCACACACCATCAGGCTTCCAAGCAGCTCTCAAGGAAACTCAGTTTTCACACTCTATGCTTAGTGCCCTTTGAGTACCTAGGACTGAAATGAAGCTGGTAGAGCATCCCACACAAACGAATGCTCCACATGCGGGTTTCACATGCCACCAACTCCACATTCACAGGCAACTTCAGCGCCACAGCCGTTTTCAGATAGCCCTCAATGCAAAGGCTCTAGACGCAAATATTGGTGTGAGAGCTAATTCAATCAAGGAAACACTGCATGTTGGTGAAGGGCATATTGAAGAAGGATCAGCCGAGTGGTTCTTGTGGGAGAACAACTCCATTTGGCTCACTAACTTCACACACCATCAGGCTTCCAAGCAGCTCTCAAGGAAACTCAGTTTTCACACTCTATGCTTAGTGCCCTTTGAGTGCATTATCTAGGAATGAACCTGGTAGAGCATCCCACACAAACGAATGCTCCACATGCGGGTTTCACATGCCACCAACTCCACATTGACAGGCAACTTCAGCGCCACAGCAGTTTTCAGATAGCCCTCAATGCAAAGACTCTAGACGCAAATATTGGTGTGAGAGCTAATTCAATCAAGGAAACACTGCATGTTGGTGAAGGGCATATTGAAGAAGGATCAGCCGAGTGGTTCTTGTGGGAGAACAACTCCATTTGGCTCACTAACTTCACACACCATCAGGCTTCCAAATGGTTCTTTGGCTCACTAACTTCACACACCATCAGGCTTCCAATCAGCTCTCAAGGAAACTCAGTTTTCACACTCTATGCTTAGTGCCTTTTGAGTGCATTATCTACGAATGAACCTGGTAGAGCATCCCACACAAACGAATGCTCCACATGCGGCTTTCACATGCCACCAACTCCACATTCACAGGCAACTTCAGCGCCACAGCCGTTTTCAGATAGCCCTCAATGCAAAGGCTCTAGACGCAAATATTGGTGTGAGAGCTAATTCAATCAAGGAAACACTGCATGTTGGTGAAGGGCATATTGAAGAAGGATCAGCCGAGTGGTTCTTGTGGGAGAACAACTCCATTTGGCTCACTAACTTCACACACCATCAGGCTTCCAAGCAGCTCTCAAGGAAACTCAGTTTTCACACTCTATGCTTACTACCCTTTGAGTACCTAGGACTGAAATGAAGGTTGGTGAGCATCCCACACAAACGAATGCTCCACATGCGGATTTCACATACCACCAACTGCACATTCACAGGCAACTTCAGCGCCACTGCCGTTTTCAGATAGCCCTCAATGCAAAGGCTCTAGACGCAAGTATTGGTGTGAGAGCTAATTCAATCAAGGAAACACTGCATGTTGGTGAAGGGCATAGTGAAGAAGGATCAGCCGAGTGGTTCTTGTGGGAGAACAACTCCATTTGGCTCACTAACTTCACACACCATCAGGCTTCCAAGCAGCTCTCAAGGAAACTCAGTTTTCACACACTATGCTTAGTGCCTTTTGAGTGCTTTGAAATGCAAGGCTCTTACATCAACTTCTTCTTTAAATACATGTTAGCTATAGGGACGCAAAACAACATGTGGATGTGGCTTTTACTCAACATGAAAGGGCGCATGTTTCTTGTGTGAGACCAACTCCACTCAGGTCACTAACCTCACACACCATCACCATTAGACCCGTTTCGCACGAAAACCCTGTTTCATAACACTGAGCATATTTGCCATAAAACGCACTGTGTTGAAATTGAGCTTTATGAGAATTCCACAAAAAGCAAACCAGTAACTGCTCCATTGAAATGCAACGAACTCCACGTTCAGAGATACCTTCATCGCCAAGGCAATTTTCAGCTAGCCTTGAAATGCAAGGTTCTGGCATCAGCTCCAGCACCAAGTTCATGTTAGCTATAGGGACACAACACAGCATGTGGATGAGGCTTTTACTCAACACGAAAGGGCACAATGTTCCTTATGTGAGACCAACTCCACTCAGGTCACTAACCTCACACACCATCACCATTAGACCCGTTTCGCACGAAAACCCTATTTCGTAACACTGAGCATATTTGCCATAAAACGCACTGTGTTGAAATTGAGCTTTATGAGAATTCCACACAAAGCAAAGCTGCAACTGCTCCATTGAAATGCAACGAACTCCATGTTCAGAGATACTTCCATCGCCAAGGCAATTTTCAGCTAGCCTTGAAATGCAAGGCTCTGGCGTCTGCTCCAGCACCAAGTACATGTTAGCTATAGGGACACAGCACAGCATGTGGATGAGGCTGTTACTCAAAACGAAAGGCACAATGTTTCTTGTGTGAGACCAACTCCACTCAAGTCGCTAACCTCTCACACCATCACCATTGGACCCGTTTCGCACGAAAACCCTTTTGGTCACACTGTGCATATTAGTCATAAAACGCACTGTTTTGAATTTGAGCTTTATGAGAATTCCAGACAAAGCAAAGCTGTAACTGCTCCATTGAAATGCAATGAACTCCACGTTCAGAGATACCTTCATCGCCAAGGCAATTTTCAGCTAGCCTTGAAATGCAGGTCTCTTCCATCAACTTAAGCTTTAAATGCATGCTAGCTATACGGACACAACACAGCATGTGGATGAGGCTTTATTCAACACAAAAGGGCACAATGTTTCTTGTGTGTGACCAACTCCACTCAGGTCACTAACCTCACACACCATCACCATTACACCCGTTTCGCACAAAAAAACAGTTTCGTCACAGTGTGTGTAATGGTCATAGAACGCATTGCAGTGAAAACTGGTTTATTGCGTATACACCACAAAGCAAAGCTGTAACTGCTCCATTGAAGTGCAACCAACTCCACGTTCAGAGAACACTTCATCACCAAGGCAATTTTCAGTTAGCTTTGAAATGGAAGGCTCTTACATCAACTTCGGCTTTAAATACATGTTCGCTATACGGACTAAACAACATGTGGATGAGGCTTTTACTCAACATCAATGGGCAGAGAGTTTCTTGTGTGAGACCAACTCCACTCAGGTCACTAACCTCACACACCATCACCATTAGACCCGTTTCGCACGAAAACCCTGCTTTGTAACTCTGTGCGTATTTGGCATAAAACGCACTGTGTTCAAATTGAGCTTTATACGATTCCAGACAAAGCAAAGCAGTAACTGCTCCATTGAAATGCAATGAACTCCACGTTCTGAGATACCTTCATCGCCAAGGCAATTTTCAGCTAGCCTTGAAATGCAAGGCTCTGGCATCAGCTCCAGCACCAAGTACATGTTAGCTATAGGGACACAACACAGCATGTGGATGAGGCTTTTACTCAACATCAATGGGCAGAGAGTTTCTTGTGTGAGACCAACTCCACTCAGGTCACTAACCTCACACACCATCACCATTAGACCCGTTTCGCACGAAAACCCTATTTCGTAACACTGAGCATATTTGCCATAAAACGCACTGTGTTGAAATTGAGCTTTATGAGAATTCCAGACAAAGCAAAGCTGCAACTGCTCCATTGAAATGCAACGAACTCCATGTTCAGAGATACTTCCATCGCCAGGGCAATTTTCAGCTAGCCTTGAAATGCAAGGCTCTGGCATCTGCTCCAGCACCAAGTACATGTTAGCTAGAGGGACACAGCACAGCATGTGGATGAGGCTGTTACTCAAAACGAAAGGCACAATGTTTCTTGTGTGAGACCAACTCCACTCAGGTCACTAACCTCACACACCATCACCATTAGACCCGTTTCGCACGAAAACCCTGCTTTGTAACTCTGTGCGTATTTGGCATAAAACGCACTGTGTTGAAATTGAGCTTTATGAGAATTCCACAAAAAGCAAAGCAGTAACTGCTCCATTGAAATGCAATGAACTCCACGTTCTGAGATACCTTCATCGCCAAGGCAATTTTCAGCTAGCCTTGAAATGCAAGGCTCTGGAATCAGCTCCAGTACCAAGTACATGTTAGCTATAGGGACACAACACAGCATGTGGATGAGGCTTTTACTAAACACAAAAGGGCACAATGTTTCTTGTGTGAGACCAACTCCACTCACGACACTAATCTCACACACCATCACCATTAGACCCGTTTCGCACGAAAACCCTGCTTTGTAACTCTGTGCGTATTTGGCATAAAACGCACAGTGTGAAAATTGAGCTTTATACGATTCCAGACAAAGCAAAGCAGTAACTGCTCCATTGAAATGCAATGAACTCCACGTTCAGAGATACCTTCATCGCCAAGGCGATTTTCAGCTAGCCTTGAAATGCAGGTCTCTTCCATCAACTTCAGCTTTAAATACATGTTAGCTATACGGACACAACACAGCATGTGGATGAGGCTTTTACTCAACATCAATGGGCAGAGAGTTTCTTGTGTGAGACCAACTCCACTCAGGTCACTAACCTCACACACCATCACCATTAGACCCGTTTCGCACGAAAACCCTATTTCGTAACACTGAGCATATTTGCCATAAAACGCACTCTGTTGAAATTGAGCTTTATGAGAATTCCACACAAAGCAAAGCTGCAACTGCTCCATTGAAATGCAACGAACTCCATGTTCAGAGATACTTCCATCGCCAAGGCAATTTTCAGCTAGCCTTGAAATGCAAGGCTCTGGCATCTGCTCCAGCACCAAGTACATGTTAGCTATAGGGACACAACACAGCATGTGGATGAGGCTGTTACTCAAAACAAAAGGCACAATGTTTCTTGTGTGAGACCAACTCCACTCAAGTCGCTAACCTCACACACCATCACCATTACACCCGTTTCGCACAAAAAAACAGTTTCGTCACAGTGTGTGTAATGGTCATAGAACGCATTGCAGTGAAAACTGGTTTATTGCGTATACACCACAAAGCAAAGCTGTAACTGCTCCATTGAAGTGCAAGCAACTCCACGTTCAGAGAACACTTCATCACCAAGGCAATTTTCAGTTAGCTTTGAAATGGAAGGCTCTTACACGAACTTCGGCTTTAAATACATGTTCGCTATATGGACTAAACAGCATGTGGAGGAGGCTTTTACTCAACATCAATGGGCAGAGAGTTTCTTGTGTGAGACCAACTCCACTCAGGTCATTAACCTCACACACCATCACCATTAGACCCGTTTCGTACGAAAACCCTGCTTTGTAACTCTGTGCGTATTTGGCATAAAACGCACTGTGTTGAAATTGAGCTTTATGAGAATTCCACAAAAAGCAAACCAGTAACTGCTCCATTGAAATGCAACGAACTCCACGTTCAGAGATACTTCCATCGCCAAGGCAATTTTCAGCTAGCCTTGAAATGCAAGGCTCTGGCATCTGCTCCAGCACCAAGTACATGGTAGCTATAGGGACACAGCACAGCATGTGGATGAGGCTGTTACTCAACATCAATGGGCAGAGAGTTTCTTGTGTGAGACCAACTCCACTCAGGTCACTAACCTCACACACCATCACCATTAGACCCGTTTCGCACGAAAACCCTATTTCGTAACACTGAGCATATTTGCCATAAAACGCACTCTGTTGAAATTGAGCTTTATGAGAATTCCACACAAAGCAAAGCTGCAACTGCTCCATTGAAATGCAACGAACTCCATGTTCAGAGATACTTCCATCGCCAAGGCAATTTTCAGCTAGCCTTGAAATGCAAGGCTCTGGCATCTGCTCCCGCACCAAGTACATGGTAGCTATAGGGACACAGCACAGCATGTGGATGAGGCTGTTACTCAAAATGAAAGGCACAATGTTTCTTGTGTGAGACCAACTCCACTCAAGTCGCTAACCTCACACACCATCACCATTAGACCCGTTTCGCACGAAAACCCTTTTGGTCACACTGTGCATATTAGTCATAAAACGCACTGTTTTGAATTTGAGCTTTATGAGAATTCCAGACAAAGCAAAGCTGTAACTGCTCCATTGAAATGCAACGCAACTCCACGTTCAGAGATACCTTCATCGCCAAGGCAATTTTCAGCTAGCCTTGAAATGCAGGTCTCTTCCATCAACTTCAGCTTTAAATACATGGTAGCTATACGGACACAACACAGCATGTGGATGAGGCTTTTACTCAACATCAATGGGCAGAGAGTTTCTTGTGTGAGACCAACTCCACTCAGGTCACTAACCTCACACACCATCACCATTAGACCCGTTTCGCACGAAAACCCTATTTCGTAACACTGAGCATATTTGCCATAAAACGCACTGTGTTGAAATTGAGCTTTATGAGAATTCCACACAAAGCAAAGCTGCAACTGCTCCATTGAAATGCAACGAACTCCATGTTCAGAGATACTTCCATCGCCAAGGCAATTTTCAGCTAGCCTTGAAATGCAAGGCTCTGGCATCTGCTCCAGCACCAAGTACATGTTAGCTATAGGGACTCAGCACAGCATGTGGATGAGGCTGTTACTCAAAACAAAAGGCACAATGTTTCTTGTGTGAGACCAACTCCACTCACGACACTAATCTCACACACCATCACCATTAGACCCGTTTCGCACGAAAACCCTGCTTTGTAACTCTGTGCGTATTTGGCATGAAACGCACTGTTTTGAATTTGAGCTTTATGAGAATTCCAGACAAAGCAAACAGCAACTGCTCCATTGAAATGCAACGAACTCCACGTTCAGAGATACCTTCATCGCCAAGGCAATTTTCAGCTAGCCTTGAAATGCAGGTCTCTTCCATCAACTTCAGCTTTAAATACGGACACAACACAGCATGTGGATGAGGCTTTATTCAACACAAAAGGGCACAATGTTTCTTGTGTGTGACCAACTCCACTCAGGTCACTAACCTCACACACCATCACCATTACACCCGTTTCGCACGAAAAAACAGTTTCGTCACAGTGTGTGTAATGGTCATAGAACGCATTGCAGTGAAAACTGGTTTATTGCGTATACACCACAAAGCAAAGCTGTAACTGCCCCATTGAAGTGCAACCAACTCCACGTTCAGAGAACACTTCATCACCAAGGCAATTTTCAGTTAGCTTTGAAATGGAAGGCTCTTACATCAACTTCGGCTTTAAATACATGTTCGCTATATGGACTAAACAGCATGTGGATGAGGCTTTTACTCAACATCAATGGGCAGAGAGTTTCTTGTGTGAGACCAACTCCACTCAGGTCACTAACCTCACACACCATCACCATTAGACCCCTTTCGCACGAAAACCCTGCTTTGTAACTCTGTGCGTATTTGGCATAAAACGCACTGTGTTCAAATTGAGCTTTATGAGAATTCCACAAAAAGCAAAGCTGTAACTGCTCCATTGAAATGCAACGAACTCCACGTTCAGAGATACCTTCCATCGCCAAGGCAATTTTCAGCTAGCCTTGAAATGCAAGGCTCTGGCATCAGCTCCAGCACCAAGTACATGTTAGCTATAGGGACACAACACAGCATGTGGATGAGGCTTTTACTAAACACAAAAGGGCACAATGTTTCTTGTGTGAGACCAACTCCACTCACGACACTAATCTCACACACCATCACCATTAGACCCGTTTCGCACGAAAACCCTGCTTTGTAACTCTGTGCGTATTTGACATAAAACGCACTGTGTGAAAATTGAGCTTTATACGATTCCAGACAAAGCAAAGCAGTAACTGCTCCATTGAAATGCAATGAACTCCACGTTCAGAGATGCCTTCATCGCCAAGGCAATTTTCAGCTAGCCTTGAAATGCAGGTCTCTTCCATCAACTTCAGCTTTAAATACATGGTAGCTATACGGACACAACACAGCATGTGGATGAGGCTTTTACCCAACATCAATGGGCAGAGAGTTTCTTGTGTGAGACCAACTCCACTCAGGTCACTAACCTCACACACCATCACCATTAGACCCGTTTCGCACGAAAACCCTTTTGGTCACACTGTGCATATTTGTCATAAAACGCACTGTTTTGAATTTGAGCTTTATGAGAATTCCAGACAAAGCAAAGCTGTAACTGCTCCATTGAAATGCAATGAACTCCACGTTCAGAGATACTTCCATCGCCAAGGCAATTTTCAGCTAGCCTAGAAATGCAGGTCTCTTCCATCAACTTCAGCTTTAAATACATGTTAGCTATAGGGACACAAGAGCATGTGGATGAGGCTTTTACTCAACATCAATGGGCAGAGAGTTTCTTGTGTGAGACCAACTCCACTCACGACACTAATCTCACACACCATCACAATTAGACCCCTTTCGCACGAAAACCCTGCTTTGTAACTCTGTATTTGCCATAAAACGCACTGTGTTGAAATTGAGCTTTATGCGATTCCAGACAAAGCAAAGCAGTAACTGCTCCATTGAAATGCAATGA
Source organism: Ochotona princeps (assembly GCF_030435755.1). Classification (NCBI taxonomy): domain Eukaryota; kingdom Metazoa; phylum Chordata; class Mammalia; order Lagomorpha; family Ochotonidae; genus Ochotona; species Ochotona princeps. Next base: position 117,359 of record NW_026701147.1, on the reverse strand, counting down.
ACTCACGTTCAGAGATACCTTCATCGCCAAGGCAATTTTCAGCTAGCCTTGAAATGCAAGGCTCTGGCATCAGCTCCAGCACCAAGTACATGGTAGCTATAGGGACACAACACAGCATGTGGATGAGGCTTTTACTCAACACAAAAGGGCACAATGTTTCTTGTGTGAGACCAACTCCACTCACGACACTAATCTCACACACCATCACCATTAGACCCGTTTCGCACGAAAACCCTGCTTTGTAACTCTGTGCGTATTTGGCATAAAACGCACTGTGTGAAAATTGAGCTTTATACGATTCCAGACAAAGCAAACAGCAACTGCTCCATTGAAATGCAACGAACTCCACGTTCAGAGATACCTTCATCGCCAAGGCAATTTTCAGCTAGCCTTGAAATGCAGGTCTCTTCCATCAACTTCAGCTTTAAATACGGACACAACACAGCATGTGGATGAGGCTTTATTCAACACAAAAGGGCACAATGTTTCTTGTGTGTGACCAGCTCCACTCAGGTCACTAACCTCACACACCATCACTAGTACACCCGTTTCGCACGAAAAAACAGTTTCGTCACAGTGTGTGTAATGGTCATAGAACGCATTGCAGTGAAAACTGGTTTATTGCGTATACACCACAAAGCAAATCTGTAACTGCCCCATTGAAGTGCAAGCAACTCCACGTTCAGAGAACACTTCATCACCAAGGCAATTTTCAGTTATTTTTGAAATGGAAGGCTCTTACATCAACTTCGGCTTTAAATACATGTTCGCTATACGGACTAAACAGCATGTGGATGAGGCTTTTACTCAACATCGATGGGCAGAGAGTTTCTTGTGTGAGACCAACTCCACTCAGGTCACTAACCTCACACACCATCACCATTAGACCCGTTTCGCACGAAAACCCTGCTTTGTAACTCTGTACGTATATGGCATGAAATGCACTGTGTTGAAATTGAGCTTTATGAGAATTCAACAAAAAGCAAAGCTGTAACTGCTCCATTGAAATGCAACGAACTCCACGTTCAGAGATACCTTCATCGCCAAGGCAATTTTCAGCTAGCCTTGAAATGCAAGGCTCTGGCATCAGCTACAGCACCAAGTACATGTGAGCTATAGGGACAGAGCACAGCATGTGGATGTAGCTTTTCTTCAACACGAAAGGGCACAATGTTTCTTGTGTGAGACCAACTCCAATCAAGTCACTAACCTCACACACTTACACCATTAGACCCGTTTCGCACGAAAACCCTGCTTTGTAACTCTGTGCGTATTTGGCATAAAACGCACTGTGTTCAAATTGAGCTTTATGAGAATTCCACAAAAAGCAAAGCTGTAACTGCTCCATTGAAATGCTACGAAATCCATCTTCAGAGATACCTTCATCGCCAAGGCAATTTTCAGCTAGCCTTGAAATGCAAGGCTCTGGAATCAGCTCCAGCACCAAGTACATGGTAGCTATACGGACACAACACAGCATGTGGATGAGGCTTTATTCAACACAAAAGGGCACAATGTTTCTTGTGTGTGACCAACTCCACTCAGGTCACTAACCTCACACACCATCACCATTACACCCGTTTCGCACGAAAAAACAGTTTCGTCACAGTGTGTGTAATGGTCATAGAACGCATTGCAGTGAAAACTGGTTTATTGCGTATACACCACAAAGCAAAGCTGTAACTGCCCCATTGAAGTGCAACCAACTCCACGTTCAGAGAACACTTCATCACCAAGGCAATTTTCAGTTAGCTTTGAAATGGAAGGCTCTTACATCAACTTCGGCTTTAAATACATGTTCGCTATATGGACTAAACAGCATGTGGATGAGGCTTTTACTCAACATCAATGGGCAGAGAGTTTCTTGTGTGAGACCAACTCCACTCAGGTCACTAACCTCACACACCATCACCATTAGACCCGTTTCGCACGAAAACCCTGCTTTGTAACTCTGTGCGTATTTGGCATAAAACGCAATGTGTTCAAAATGAGCTTTATGAGAATTCCACAAAAAGCAAAGCTGTAACTGCTCCATTGAAATGCAACGAACTCCACGTTCAGAGATACCTTCCATCGCCAAGGCAATTTTCAGCTAGCCTTGAAATGCAAGGCTCTGGCATCAGCTCCAGCACCAAGTACATGTTAGCTATAGGGACACAACACAGCATGTGGATGAGGCTTTTACTCAACACAAAAGGGCACAATGTTTCTTGTGTGAGACCAACTCCACTCACGACACTAATCTCACACACCATCACCATTAGACCCGTTTCGCACGAAAACCCTGCTTTGTAACTCTGTGCGTATTTGGCATGAAACGCACTGTTTTGAATTTGAGCTTTATGAGAATTCCAGACAAAGCAAACAGCAACTGCTCCATTGAAATGCAACGAACTCCACGTTCAGAGATACCTTCATCGCCAAGGCAATTTTCAGCTAGCCTTGAAATGCAGGTCTCTTCCATCAACTTCAGCTTTAAATACGGACACAACACAGCATGTGGATGAGGCTTTATTCAACACAAAAGGGCACAATGTTTCTTGTGTGTGACCAACTCCACTCAGGTCACTAACCTCACACACCATCACCATTACACCCGTTTCGCACGAAAAAACAGTTTCGTCACAGTGTGTGTAATGGTCATAGAACGCATTGCAGTGAAAACTGGTTTATTGCGTATACACCACAAAGCAAAGCTGTAACTGCCCCATTGAAGTGCAACCAACTCCACGTTCAGAGAACACTTCATCACCAAGGCAATTTTCAGTTAGCTTTGAAATGGAAGGCTCTTACATCAACTTCGGCTTTAAATACATGTTCGCTATATGGACTAAACAGCATGTGGATGAGGCTTTTACTCAACATCAATGGGCAGAGAGTTTCTTGTGTGAGACCAACTCCACTCAGGTCACTAACCTCACACACCATCACCATTAGACCCATTTCGCACGAAAACCCTGCTTTGTAACTCTGTGCGTATTTGGCATAAAACGCACTGTGTTCAAATTGAGCTTTATGAGAATTCCACAAAAAGCAAAGCTGTAACTGCTCCATTGAAATGCAACGAACTCCACGTTCAGAGATACCTTCCATCGCCAAGGCAATTTTCAGCTAGCCTTGAAATGCAAGGCTCTGGCATCAGCTCCAGCACCAAGTACATGTTAGCTATAGGGACACAACACAGCATGTGGATGAGGCTTTTACTAAACACAAAAGGGCACAATGTTTCTTGTGTGAGACCAACTCCACTCACGACACTAATCTCACACACCATCACCATTAGACCCGTTTCGCACGAAAACCCTGCTTTGTAACTCTGTGCGTATTTGCCATAAAACGCACTGTGTGAAAATTGAGCTTTATACGATTCCAGACAAAGCAAAGCAGTAACTGCTCCATTGAAATGCAATGAACTCCACGTTCAGAGATGCCTTCATCGCCAAGGCAATTTTCAGCTAGCCTTGAAATGCAGGTCTCTTCCATCAACTTCAGCTTTAAATACATGGTAGCTATACGGACACAACACAGCATGTGGATGAGGCTTTTACTCAACATCAATGGGCAGAGAGTTTCTTGTGTGAGACCAACTCCACTCAGGTCACTAACCTCACACACCATCACCATTAGACCCGTTTCGCACGAAAACCCTTTTGGTCACACTGTGCATATTTGTCATAAAACGCACTGTTTTGAATTTGAGCTTTATGAGAATTCCAGACAAAGCAAAGCTGTAACTGCTCCATTGAAATGCAATGAACTCCACGTTCAGAGATACTTCCATCGCCAAGGCAATTTTCAGCTAGCCTAGAAATGCAGGTCTCTTCCATCAACTTCAGCTTTAAATACATGTTAGCTATAGGGACACAAGAGCATGTGGATGAGGCTTTTACTCAACATCAATGGGCAGAGAGTTTCTTGTGTGAGACCAACTCCACTCACGACACTAATCTCACACACCATCACAATTAGACCCCTTTCGCACGAAAACCCTGCTTTGTAACTCTGTATTTGCCATAAAACGCACTGTGAAAATTGAGCTTTATGCGATTCCAGACAAAGCAAAGCAGTAACTGCTCCATTGAAATGCAATGAACTCACGTTCAGAGATACCTTCATCGCCAAGGCAATTTTCAGCTAGCCTTGAAATGCAAGGCTCTGGCATCAGCTCCAGCACCAAGTACATGGTAGCTATAGGGACACAACACAGCATGTGGATGAGGCTTTTACTCAACACAAAAGGGCACAATGTTTCTTGTGTGAGACCAACTCCACTCACGACACTAATCTCACACACCATCACCATTAGACCCGTTTCGCACGAAAACCCTGCTTTGTAACTCTGTGCGTATTTGGCATAAAACGCACTGTGTGAAAATTGAGCTTTATACGATTCCAGACAAAGCAAACAGCAACTGCTCCATTGAAATGCAACGAACTCCACGTTCAGAGATGCCTTCATCGCCAAGGCAATTTTCAGCTAGCCTTGAAATGCAGGTCTCTTCCATCAACTTCAGCTTTAAATACGGACACAACACAGCATGTGGATGAGGCTTTATTCAACACAAAAGGGCACAATGTTTCTTGTGTGTGACCAACTCCACTCAGGTCACTAACCTCACACACCATCACCATTACACCCGTTTCGCACGAAAAAACAGTTTCGTCACAGTGTGTGTAATGGTCATAGAACGCATTGCAGTGAAAACTGGTTTATTGCGTATACACCACAAAGCAAAGCTGTAACTGCCCCATTGAAGTGCAAGCAACTCCACGTTCAGAGAACACTTCATCACCAAGGCAATTTTCAGTTAGCTTTGAAATGGAAGGCTCTTACATCAACTTCGGCTTTAAATACATGTTCGCTATACGGACTAAACAGCATGTGGATGAGGCTTTTACTCAACATCAATGGGCAGAGAGTTTCTTGTGTGAGACCAACTCCACTCAGGTCACTAACCTCACACACCATCACCATTAGACCCATTTCGCACGAAAACCCTGCTTTGTAACTCTGTGCGTATTTGGCATGAAACGCACTGAGTTGAAATTGAGCTTTATGAGAATTCAACAAAAAGCAAAGCTGTAACTGCTCCATTGAAATGCAACGAACTCCACGTTCAGAGATACCTTCATCGCCAAGGCAATTTTCAGCTAGCCTTGAAATGCAAGGCTCTGGCATCAGCTACAGCACCAAGTACATGTGAGCTATAGGGACAGAGCACAGCATGTGGATGTAGCTTTTCTTCAACACGAAAGGGCACAATGTTTCTTGTGTGAGACCAACTCCAATCAAGTCACTAACCTCACACACTTACACCATTAGACCCGTTTCACACGAAAACCCTGCTTTGTAACTCTGTGCGTATTTGGCATAAAACGCACTGTGTTCAAATTGAGCTTTATGAGAATTCCACAAAAAGCAAAGCTGTAACTGCTCCATTGAAATGCTACGAAATCCATGTTCAGAGATACCTTCATCGCCAAGGCAATTTTCAGCTAGCCTTGAAATGCAAGGCTCTGGCATCAGCTCCAGCACCAAGTACATGGTAGCTATACGGACACAACACAGCATGTGGATGAGGCTTTATTCAACACAAAAGGGCACAATGTTTCTTGTGTGTGACCAACTCCACTCAGGTCACTAACCTCACACACCATCACCATTACACCCGTTTCGCACGAAAAAACAGTTTCGTCACAGTGTGTGTAATGGTTATAGAACGCATTGCAGTGAAAACTGGTTTATTGCGTATACACCACAAAGCAAAGCTGTAACTGCCCCATTGAAGTGCAAGCAACTCCACGTTCAGAGAACACTTCATCGCCAAGGCAATTTTCAGTTAGCTTTGAAATGGAAGGCTCTTACATCAACTTCGGCTTTAAATACATGTTCGCTATATGGACTAAACAGCATGTGGATGAGGCTTTTACTCAACATCAATGGGCAGAGAGTTTCTTGTGTGAGACCAACTCCACTCAGGTCACTAACCTCACACACCATCACCATTAGACCCGTTTCGCACGAAAACCCTGCTTTGTAACTCTGTGCGTATTTGGCATAAAACGCACTGTGTTCAAATTGAGCTTTATGAGAATTCCACAAAAAGCAAAGCTGTAACTGCTCCATTGAAATGCAACGAACTCCACGTTCAGAGATACCTTCCATCGCCAAGGCAATTTTCAGCTAGCCTTGAAATGCAAGGCTCTGGCATCAGCTCCAGCACCAAGTACATGTTAGCTATAGGGACACAACACAGCATGTGGATGAGGCTTTTACTCAACATCAATGGGCAGAGAGTTTCTTGTGTGAGACCAACTCCACTCACGACACTAATCTCACACACCATCACCATTAGACCCGTTTCGCACGAAAACCCTGCTTTGTAACTCTGTGCGTATTTGACATAAAACGCACTGTGTGAAAATTGAGCTTTATACGATTCCAGACAAAGCAAAGCAGTAACTGCTCCATTGAAATGCAATGAACTCCACGTTCAGAGATGCCTTCATCGCCAAGGCAATTTTCAGCTAGCCTTGAAATGCAGGTCTCTTCCATCAACTTCAGCTTTAAATACATGGTAGCTATACGGACACAACACAGCATGTGGATGAGGCTTTTACTCAACATCAATGGGCAGAGAGTTTCTTGTGTGAGACCAACTCCACTCAGGTCACTAACCTCACACACCATCACCATTAGACCCGTTTCGCACGAAAACCCTTTTGGTCACACTGAGCATATTTGTCATAAAACGCACTGTTTTGAATTTGAGCTTTATGAGAATTCCAGACAAAGCAAACAGCAACTGCTCCATTGAAATGCAACGAACTCCACGTTCAGAGATACCTTCATCGCCAAGGCAATTTTCAGCTAGCCTTGAAATGCAGGTCTCTTCCATCAACTTCAGCTTTAAATACGGACACAACACAGCATGTGGATGAGGCTTTATTCAACACAAAAGGGCACAATGTTTCTTGTGTGTGACCAACTCCACTCAGGTCACTAACCTCACACACCATCACCATTACACCCGTTTCGCACGAAAAAACAGTTTCGTCACAGTGTGTGTAATGGTCATAGAACGCATTGCAGTGAAAACTGGTTTATTGCGTATACACCACAAAGCAAAGCTGTAACTGCCCCATTGAAGTGCAACCAACTCCACGTTCAGAGAACACTTCATCACCAAGGCAATTTTCAGTTAGCTTTGAAATGGAAGGCTCTTACATCAACTTCGGCTTTAAATACATGTTCGCTATACGGACTAAACAGCATGTGGATGAGGCTTTTACTCAACATCAATGGGCAGAGAGTTTCTTGTGTGAGACCAACTCCACTCAGGTCACTAACCTCACACACCATCACCATTAGACCCGTTTCGCACGAAAACCCTGCTTTGTAACTCTGTGCGTATTTGGCATAAAACGCACTGTGTTCAAATTGAGCTTTATGAGAATTCCACAAAAAGCAAAGCTGTAACTGCTCCATTGAAATGCTACGAAATCCATGTTCAGAGATACCTTCATCGCCAAGGCAATTTTCAGCTAGCCTTGAAATGCAAAGCTCTGGCATCAGCTCCAGCACCAAGTACATGGTAGCTATACGGACACAAAAGAGCATGTGGATGAGGCTTTATTCAACACAAAAGGGCACAATGTTTCTTGTGTGTGACCAACTCCACTCAGGTCACTAACCTCACACACCATCACCATTACACCCGTTTCGCACGAAAAAACAGTTTCGTCACAGTGTGTGTAATGGTCATAGAACGCATTGCAGTGAAAACTGGTTTATTGCGTATACACCACAAAGCAAAGCTGTAACTGCCCCATTGAAGTGCAACCAACTCCACGTTCAGAGAACACTTCATCACCAAGGCAATTTTCAGTTAGCTTTGAAATGGAAGGCTCTTACATCAACTTCGGCTTTAAATACATGTTCGCTATATGGACTAAACAGCATGTGGATGAGGCTTTTACTCAACATCGATGGGCAGAGAGTTTCTTGTGTGAGACCAACTCCACTCAGGTCACTAACCTCACACACCATCACCATTAGACCCGTTTCGCACGAAAACCCTGCTTTGTAACTCTGTGCGTATTTGGCATAAAACGCACTGTGTTCAAATTGAGCTTTATGAGAATTCCACAAAAAGCAAAGCTGTAACTGCTCCATTGAAATGCAACGAACTCCACGTTCAGAGATACCTTCCATCGCCAAGGCAATTTTCAGCTAGCCTTGAAATGCAAGGCTCTGGCATCAGCTCCAGCACCAAGTACATGTTAGCTATAGGGACACAACACAGCATGTGGATGAGGCTTTTACTCAACACAAAAGGGCACAATGTTTCTTGTGTGAGACCAACTCCACTCACGACACTAATCTCACACACCATCACCATTAGACCCGTTTCGCACGAAAACCCTGCTTTGTAACTCTGTGCGTATTTGCCATAAAACGCACTTTGTGAAATTTGAGCTTTATACGATTCCAGACAAAGCAAAGCAGTAACTGCTCCATTGAAATGCAATGAACTCCACGTTCAGAGATGACTTCATCGCCAAGGCAATTTTCAGCTAGCCTTGAAATGCAGGTCTCTTCCATCAACTTCAGCTTTAAATACATGGTAGCTATACGGACACAACACAGCATGTGGATGAGGCTTTTACTCAACATCAATGGGCAGAGAGTTTCTTGTGTGAGACCAACTCCACTCAGGTCACTAACCTCACACACCATCACCATTAGACCCGTTTCGCACGAAAACCCTTTTGGTCACACTGAGCATATTTGTCATAAAACGCACTGTTTTGAATTTGAGCTTTATGAGAATTCCAGACAATGCAAAGCTGTAACTGCTCCATTGAAATACAATGAACTCCACGTTCAGAGATACCTTCATCGCCAAGGCAATTTTCAGCTAGCCTTGAAATGCAGGTCTCTTCCATCAACTTCAGCTTTAAATACATGGTAGCTATAGGGACACAACACAGCATGTGGATGAGGCTTTTACTCAACATCAATGGGCAGAGAGTTTCTTGTGTGAGACCAACTCCACTCACGACACTAATCTCACACACCATCACCATTAGACCCGTTTCGCACGAAAACCCTGCTTTGTAACTCTGTGCGTATTTGCCATAAAACGCACGGTGTGAAAATTGAGCTTTATACGATTCCAGACAAAGCAAAGCAGTAACTACTCCATTGAAATGCAATGAACTCCACGTTCAGAGATACCTTCATCGCCAAGGCAATTTTCAGCTAGCCTTGAAATGCAGCTCCAGCACCAAGTACATGTTAGCTATAGGGACACAACACAGCATGTGGATGAGGCTTTTACTCAACATCAATGGGGAGAGAGTTTCTTGTGTGAGACCAACTCCACTCACGACACTAATCTCACACACCATCACCATTAGACCCGTTTCGCACGAAAACCCTGCTTTGTAACTCTGTGCGTATTTGGCATGAAACGCACTGTTTTGAATTTGAGCTTTATGAGAATTCCAGACAAAGCAAACAGCAACTGCTCCATTGAAATGCAACGAACTCCACGTTCAGAGATACCTTCATCGCCAAGGCAATTTTCAGCTAGCCTTGAAATGCAGGTCTCTTCCATCAACTTCAGCTTTAAATACGGACACAACACAGCATGTGGATGAGGCTTTATTCAACACAAAAGGGCACAATGTTTCTTGTGTGTGACCAACTCCACTCAGGTCACTAACCTCACACCCCATCACCATTACACCCGTTTCGCACGAAAAAACAGTTTCGTCACAGTGTGTGTAATGGTCATAGAACGCATTGCAGTGAAAACTGGTTTATTGCGTATACACCACAAAGCAAAGCTGTAACTGCCCCATTGAAGTGCAACCAACTCCACGTTCAGAGAACACTTCATCACCAAGGCAATTTTCAGTTAGCTTTGAAATGGAAGGCTCTTACATCAACTTCGGCTTTAAATACATGTTCGCTATACGGACTAAACAGCATGTGGATGAGGCTTTTACTCAACATCAATGGGCAGAGAGTTTCTTGTGTGAGACCAACTCCACTCAGGTCACTAACCTCACACACCATCACCATTAGACCCGTTTCGCACGAAAACCCTGCTTTGTAACTCTGTGCGTATTTGGCATAAAACGCACTGTGTTCAAATTGAGCTTTATGAGAATTCCACAAAAAGCAAAGCTGTAACTGCTCCATTGAAATGCTACGAAATCCATGTTCAGAGATACCTTCATCGCCAAGGCAATTTTCAGCTAGCCTTGAAATGCAAAGCTCTGGCATCAGCTCCAGCACCAAGTACATGGTAGCTATACGGACACAAAAGAGCATGTGGATGAGGCTTTATTCAACACAAAAGGGCACAATGTTTCTTGTGTGTGACCAACTCCACTCAGGTCACTAACCTCACACACCATCACCATTACACCCGTTTCGCACGAAAAAACAGTTTCGTCACAGTGTGTGTAATGGTCATAGAACGCATTGCAGTGAAAACTGGTTTATTGCGTATACACCACAAAGCAAAGCTGTAACTGCCCCATTGAAGTGCAACCAACTCCACGTTCAGAGAACACTTCATCACCAAGGCAATTTTCAGTTAGCTTTGAAATGGAAGGCTCTTACATCAACTTCGGCTTTAAATACATGTTCGCTATATGGACTAAACAGCATGTGGATGAGGCTTTTACTCAACATCGATGGGCAGAGAGTTTCTTGTGTGAGACCAACTCCACTCAGGTCACTAACCTCACACACCATCACCATTAGACCCGTTTCGCACGAAAACCCTGCTTTGTAACTCTGTGCGTATTTGGCATAAAACGCACTGTGTTCAAATTGAGCTTTATGAGAATTCCACAAAAAGCAAAGCTGTAACTGCTCCATTGAAATGCAACGAACTCCACGTTCAGAGATACCTTCCATCGCCAAGGCAATTTTCAGCTAGCCTTGAAATGCAAGGCTCTGGCATCAGCTCCAGCACCAAGTACATGTTAGCTATAGGGACACAACACAGCATGTGGATGAGGCTTTTACTCAACACAAAAGGGCACAATGTTTCTTGTGTGAGACCAACTCCACTCACGACACTAATCTCACACACCATCACCATTAGACCCGTTTCGCACGAAAACCCTGCTTTGTAACTCTGTGCGTATTTGGCATGAAACGCACTGTTTTGAATTTGAGCTTTATGAGAATTCCAGACAAAGCAAACAGCAACTGCTCCATTGAAATGCAACGAACTCCACGTTCAGAGATACCTTCATCGCCAAGGCAATTTTCAGCTAGCCTTGAAATGCAGGTCTCTTCCATCAACTTCAGCTTTAAATACGGACACAACACAGCATGTGGATGAGGCTTTATTCAACACAAAAGGGCACAATGTTTCTTGTGTGTGACCAACTCCACTCAGGTCACTAACCTCACACACCATCACCATTACACCCGTTTCGCACGAAAAAACAGTTTCGTCACAGTGTGTGTAATGGTCATAGAACGCATTGCAGTGAAAACTGGTTTATTGCGTATACACCACAAAGCAAAGCTGTAACTGCCCCATTGAAGTGCAACCAACTCCACGTTCAGAGAACACTTCATCACCAAGGCAATTTTCAGTTAGCTTTGAAATGGAAGGCTCTTACATCAACTTCGGCTTTAAATACATGTTCGCTATATGGACTAAACAGCATGTGGATGAGGCTTTTACTCTACATCAATGGGCAGAGAGTTTCTTGTGTGAGACCAACTCCACTCAGGTCACTAACCTCACACACCATCACCATTAGACCCATTTCGCACGAAAACCCTGCTTTGTAACTCTGTGCGTATTTGGCATAAAACGCACTGTGTTCAAATTGAGCTTTATGAGAATTCCACAAAAAGCAAAGCTGTAACTGCTCCATTGAAATGCAACGAACTCCACGTTCAGAGATACCTTCCATCGCCAAGGCAATTTTCAGCTAGCCTTGAAATGCAAGGCTCTGGCATCAGCTCCAGCACCAAGTACATGTTAGCTATAGGGACACAACACAGCATGTGGATGAGGCTTTTACTAAACACAAAAGGGCACAATGTTTCTTGTGTGAGACCAACTCCACTCACGACACTAATCTCACACACCATCACCATTAGACCCGTTTCGCACGAAAACCCTGCTTTGTAACTCTGTGCGTATTTGCCATAAAACGCACTGTGTGAAAATTGAGCTTTATACGATTCCAGACAAAGCAAAGCAGTAACTGCTCCATTGAAATGCAATGAACTCCACGTTCAGAGATGCCTTCATCGCCAAGGCAATTTTCAGCTAGCCTTGAAATGCAGGTCTCTTCCATCAACTTCAGCTTTAAATACATGTTCGCTATACGGACACAACACAGCATGTGGATGAGGCTTTTACTCAACATCAATGGGCAGAGAGTTTCTTGTGTGAGACCAACTCCACTCAGGTCACTAACCTCACACACCATCACCATTAGACCCGTTTCGCACGAAAACCCTTTTGGTCACACTGTGCATATTTGTCATAAAACGCACTGTTTTGAATTTGAGCTTTATGAGAATTCCAGACAAAGCAAAGCTGTAACTGCTCCATTGAAATGCAATGAACTCCACGTTCAGAGATACTTCCATCGCCAAGGCAATTTTCAGCTAGCCTAGAAATGCAGGTCTCTTCCATCAACTTCAGCTTTAAATACATGTTAGCTATAGGGACACAAGAGCATGTGGATGAGGCTTTTACTCAACATCAATGGGCAGAGAGTTTCTTGTGTGAGACCAACTCCACTCACGACACTAATCTCACACACCATCACAATTAGACCCCTTTCGCACGAAAACCCTGCTTTGTAACTCTGTATTTGCCATAAAACGCACTGTGTTCAAATTGAGCTTTATGAGAATTCCACAAAAAGCAAAGCTGTAACTGCTCCATTGAAATGCAATGAACTCACGTTCAGAGATACCTTCATCGCCAAGGCAATTTTCAGCTAGCCTTGAAATGCAAGGCTCTGGCATCAGCTCCAGCACCAAGTACATGGTAGCTATAGGGACACAACACAGCATGTGGATGAGGCTTTTACTCAACACAAAAGGGCACAATGTTTCTTGTGTGAGACCAACTCCACTCACGACACTAATCTCACACACCATCACCATTAGACCCGTTTCGCACGAAAACCCTGCTTTGTAACTCTGTGCGTATTTGGCATAAAACGCACTGTGTGAAAATTGAGCTTTATACGATTCCAGACAAAGCAAACAGCAACTGCTCCATTGAAATGCAACGAACTCCACGTTCAGAGATACCTTCATCGCCAAGGCAATTTTCAGCTAGCCTTGAAATGCAGGTCTCTTCCATCAACTTCAGCTTTAAGTACGGACACAACACAGCATGTGGATGAGGCTTTATTCAACACAAAAGGGCACAATGTTTCTTGTGTGTGACCAGCTCCACTCAGGTCACTAACCTCACGCACCATCACTAGTACACCCGTTTCGCACGAAAAAACAGTTTCGTCACAGTGTGTGTAATGGTCATAGAACGCATTGCAGTGAAAACTGGTTTATTGCGTATACACCACAAAGCAAATCTGTAACTGCCCCATTGAAGTGCAAGCAACTCCACGTTCAGAGAACACTTCATCACCAAGGCAATTTTCAGTTATTTTTGAAATGGAAGGCTCTTACATCAACTTCGGCTTTAAATACATGTTCGCTATACGGACTAAACAGCATGTGGAGGAGGCTTTTACTCAACATCAATGGGCAGAGAGTTTCTTGTGTGAGACCAACTCCACTCAGGTCACTAACCTCACACACCATCACCATTAGACCCGTTTCGCACGAAAACCCTGCTTTGTAACTCTGTACGTATTTGGCATGAAACGCACTGTGTTGAAATTGAGCTTTATGAGAATTCAACAAAAAGCAAAGCTGTAACTGCTCCATTGAAATGCAACGAACTCCACGTTCAGAGATACCTTCATCGCCAAGGCAATTTTCAGCTAGCCTTGAAATGCAAGGCTCTGGCATCAGCTACAGCACCAAGTACATGTGAGCTATAGGGACAGAGCACAGCATGTGGATGTAGCTTTTCTTCAACACGAAAGGGCACAATGTTTCTTGTGTGAGACCAACTCCAATCAAGTCACTAACCTCACACACTTACACCATTAGACCCGTTTCGCACGAAAACCCTGCTTTGTAACTCTGTGCGTATTTGGCATAAAACGCACTGTGTTCAAATTGAGCTTTATGAGAATTCCACAAAAAGCAAAGCTGTAACTGCTCCATTGAAATGCTACGAAATCCATCTTCAGAGATACCTTCATCGCCAAGGCAATTTTCAGCTAGCCTTGAAATGCAAGGCTCTGGCATCAGCTCCAGCACCAAGTACATGGTAGCTATACGGACACAACACAGCATGTGGATGAGGCTTTATTCAACACAAAAGGGCACAATGTTTCTTGTGTGTGACCAACTCCACTCAGGTCACTAACCTCACACACCATCACCATTACACCCGTTTCGCACGAAAAAACAGTTTCGTCACAGTGTGTGTAATGGTCATAGAACGCATTGCAGTGAAAACTGGTTTATTGCGTATACACCACAAAGCAAAGCTGTAACTGCCCCATTGAAGTGCAAGCAACTCCACGTTCAGAGAACACTTCATCGCCAAGGCAATTTTCAGTTAGCTTTGAAATGGAAGGCTCTTACATCAACTTCGGCTTTAAATACATGTTCGCTATATGGACTAAACAGCATGTGGATGAGGCTTTTACTCAACATCAATGGGCAGAGAGTTTCTTGTGTGAGACCAACTCCACTCAGGTCACTAACCTCACACACCATCACCATTAGACCCGTTTCGCACGAAAACCCTGCTTTGTAACTCTGTGCGTATTTGGCATAAAACGCACTCTGTTGAAATTGAGCTTTATGAGAATTCCACAAAAAGCAAAGCTGTAACTGCTCCATTGAAATGCAACGAACTCCACGTTCAGAGATACCTTCCATCGCCAAGGCAATTTTCAGCTAGCCTTGAAATGCAAGGCTCTGGCATCAGCTCCAGCACCAAGTACATGTTAGCTATAGGGACACAACACAGCATGTGGATGAGGCTTTTACTCAACACAAAAGGGCACAATGTTTCTTGTGTGAGACCAACTCCACTCACGACACTAATCTCACACACCATCACCATTAGACCCGTTTCGCACGAAAACCCTGCTTTGTAACTCTGTGCGTATTTGCCATAAAACGCACTGTGTGAAAATTGAGCTTTATACGATTCCAGACAAAGCAAAGCAGTAACTGCTCCATTGAAATGCAATGAACTCCACGTTCAGAGATGCCTACATCGCCAAGGCAATTTTCAGCTAGCCTTGAAATGCAGGTCTCTTCCATCAACTTCAGCTTTAAATACATGGTAGCTATACGGACACAACACAGCATGTGGATGAGGCTTTTACTCAACATCAATGGGCAGAGAGTTTCTTGTGTGAGACCAACTCCACTCAGGTCACTAACCTCACACACCATCACCATTAGACCCGTTTCGCACGAAAACCCTTTTGGTCACACTGTGCATATTTGTCATAAAACGCACTGTTTTGAATTTGAGCTTTATGAGAATTCCAGACAAAGCAAAGCTGTAACTGCTCCATTGAAATGCAATGAACTCCACGTTCAGAGATACTTCCATCGCCAAGGCAATTTTCAGCTAGCCTAGAAATGCAGGTCTCTTCCATCAACTTCAGCTTTAAATACATGTTAGCTATAGGGACACAAGAGCATGTGGATGAGGCTTTTACTCAACATCAATGGGCAGAGAGTTTCTTGTGTGAGACCAACTCCACTCACGACACTAATCTCACACACCATCACAATTAGACCCGTTTCGCACGAAAACCCTGCTTTGTAACTCTGTATTTGCCATAAAACGCACTGTGAAAATTGAGCTTTATGCGATTCCAGACAAAGCAAAGCAGTAACTGCTCCATTGAAATGCAACGAACTCCACGTTCAGAGATACCTTCATCGCCAAGGCAATTTTCAGCTAGCCTTGAAATGCAGGTCTCTTCCATCAGCTTTAAATACGGACACAACACAGCTTTAAATACGGACACAACACAGCATGTGGATGAGGCTTTATTCAACACAAAAGGGCACAATGTTTCTTGTGTGTGACCAACTCCACTCAGGTCACTAACCTCACACACCATCACCATTACACCCGTTTCGCACGAAAAAACAGTTTCGTCACAGTGTGTGTAATGGTCATAGAACGCATTGCAGTGAAAACTGGTTTATTGCGTATACACCACAAAGCAAAGCTGTAACTGCCCCATTGAAGTGCAAGCAACTCCACGTTCAGAGAACACTTCATCACCAAGGCAATTTTCAGTTAGCTTTGAAATGGAAGGCTCTTACATCAACTTCGGCTTTAAATACATGTTCGCTATACGGACTAAACAGCATGTGGATGAGGCTTTTACTCAACATCAATGGGCAGAGAGTTTCTTGTGTGAGACCAACTCCACTCAGGTCACTAACCTCACACACCATCACCATTAGACCCATTTCGCACGAAAACCCTGCTTTGTAACTCTGTGCGTATTTGGCATGAAACGCACTGAGTTGAAATTGAGCTTTATGAGAATTCAACAAAAAGCAAAGCTGTAACTGCTCCATTGAAATGCAACGAACTCCACGTTCAGAGATACCTTCATCGCCAAGGCAATTTTCAGCTAGCCTTGAAATGCAAGGCTCTGGCATCAGCTACAGCACCAAGTACATGTGAGCTATAGGGACAGAGCACAGCATGTGGATGTAGCTTTTCTTCAACACGAAAGGGCACAATGTTTCTTGTGTGAGACCAACTCCAATCAAGTCACTAACCTCACACACTTACACCATTAGACCCGTTTCACACGAAAACCCTGCTTTGTAACTCTGTGCGTATTTGGCATAAAACGCACTGTGTTCAAATTGAGCTTTATGAGAATTCCACAAAAAGCAAAGCTGTAACTGCGCCATTGAAATGCTACGAAATCCATGTTCAGAGATACCTTCATCGCCAAGGCAATTTTCAGCTAGCCTTGAAATGCAAGGCTCTGGCATCAGCTCCAGCACCAAGTACATGGTAGCTATACGGACACAACACAGCATGTGGATGAGGCTTTATTCAACACAAAAGGGCACAATGTTTCTTGTGTGTGACCAACTCCACTCAGGTCACTAACCTCACACACCATCACCATTACACCCGTTTCGCACGAAAAAACAGTTTCGTCACAGTGTGTGTAATGGTTATAGAACGCATTGCAGTGAAAACTGGTTTATTGCGTATACACCACAAAGCAAAGCTGTAACTGCCCCATTGAAGTGCAAGCAACTCCACGTTCAGAGAACACTTCATCGCCAAGGCAATTTT
Organism: Ochotona princeps; assembly: GCF_030435755.1. NCBI lineage: Eukaryota > Metazoa > Chordata > Mammalia > Lagomorpha > Ochotonidae > Ochotona > Ochotona princeps. Next base: position 99,906 of record NW_026701147.1, on the reverse strand, counting down.
CAGTTAGCTTTGAAATGGAAGGCTCTTACATCAACTTCGGCTTTAAATACATGTTCGCTATATGGACTAAACAGCATGTGGATGAGGCTTTTACTCAACATCAATGGGCAGAGAGTTTCTTGTGTGAGACCAACTCCACTCAGGTCACTAACCTCACACACCATCACCATTAGACCCGTTTCGCACGAAAACCCTGCTTTGTAACTCTGTGCGTATTTGGCATAAAACGCACTGTGTTCAAATTGAGCTTTATGAGAATTCCACAAAAAGCAAAGCTGTAACTGCTCCATTGAAATGCAACGAACTCCACGTTCAGAGATACCTTCCATCGCCAAGGCAATTTTCAGCTAGCCTTGAAATGCAAGGCTCTGGCATCAGCTCCAGCACCAAGTACATGTTAGCTATAGGGACACAACACAGCATGTGGATGAGGCTTTTACTCAACATCAATGGGCAGAGAGTTTCTTGTGTGAGACCAACTCCACTCACGACACTAATGTCACACACCATCACCATTAGACCCGTTTCGCACGAAAACCCTGCTTTGTAACTCTGTGCGTATTTGACATAAAACGCACTGTGTGAAAATTGAGCTTTATACGATTCCAGACAAAGCAAAGCAGTAACTGCTCCATTGAAATGCAATGAACTCCACGTTCAGAGATGCCTTCATCGCCAAGGCAATTTTCAGCTAGCCTTGAAATGCAGGTCTCTTCCATCAACTTCAGCTTTAAATACATGGTAGCTATACGGACACAACACAGCATGTGGATGAGGCTTTTACTCAACATCAATGGGCAGAGAGTTTCTTGTGTGAGACCAACTCCACTCAGGTCACTAACCTCACACACCATCACCATTAGACCCGTTTCGCACGAAAACCCTTTTGGTCACACTGAGCATATTTGTCATAAAACGCACTGTTTTGAATTTGAGCTTTATGAGAATTCCAGACAAAGCAAACAGCAACTGCTCCATTGAAATGCAACGAACTCCACGTTCTGAGATACCTTCATCGCCAAGGCAATTTTCAGCTAGCCTTGAAATGCAGGTCTCTTCCATCAACTTCAGCTTTAAATACGGACACAACACAGCATGTGGATGAGGCTTTATTCAACACAAAAGGGCACAATGTTTCTTGTGTGTGACCAACTCCACTCAGGTCACTAACCTCACACACCATCACCATTACACCCGTTTCGCACGAAAAAACAGTTTCGTCACAGTGTGTGTAATGGTCATAGAACGCATTGCAGTGAAAACTGGTTTATTGCGTATACACCACAAAGCAAAGCTGTAACTGCCCCATTGAAGTGCAACCAACTCCACGTTCAGAGAACACTTCATCACCAAGGCAATTTTCAGTTAGCTTTGAAATGGAAGGCTCTTACATCAACTTCGGCTTTAAATACATGTTCGCTATACGGACTAAACAGCATGTGGATGAGGCTTTTACTCAACATCAATGGGCAGAGAGTTTCTTGTGTGAGACCAACTCCACTCAGGTCACTAACCTCACACACCATCACCATTAGACCCGTTTCGCACGAAAACCCTGCTTTGTAACTCTGTGCGTATTTGGCATAAAACGCACTGTGTTCAAATTGAGCTTTATGAGAATTCCACAAAAAGCAAAGCTGTAACTGCTCCATTGAAATGCTACGAAATCCATGTTCAGAGATACCTTCATCGCCAAGGCAATTTTCAGCTAGCCTTGAAATGCAAAGCTCTGGCATCAGCTCCAGCACCAAGTACATGGTAGCTATACGGACACAAAAGAGCATGTGGATGAGGCTTTATTCAACACAAAAGGGCACAATGTTTCTTGTGTGTGACCAACTCCACTCAGGTCACTAACCTCACACACCATCACCATTACACCCGTTTCGCACGAAAAAACAGTTTCGTCACAGTGTGTGTAATGGTCATAGAACGCATTGCAGTGAAAACTGGTTTATTGCGTATACACCACAAAGCAAAGCTGTAACTGCCCCATTGAAGTGCAACCAACTCCACGTTCAGAGAACACTTCATCACCAAGGCAATTTTCAGTTAGCTTTGAAATGGAAGGCTCTTACATCAACTTCGGCTTTAAATACATGTTCGCTATATGGACTAAACAGCATGTGGATGAGGCTTTTACTCAACATCGATGGGCAGAGAGTTTCTTGTGTGAGACCAACTCCACTCAGGTCACTAACCTCACACACCATCACCATTAGACCCGTTTCGCACGAAAACCCTGCTTTGTAACTCTGTGCGTATTTGGCATAAAACGCACTGTGTTCAAATTGAGCTTTATGAGAATTCCACAAAAAGCAAAGCTGTAACTGCTCCATTGAAATGCAACGAACTCCACGTTCAGAGATACCTTCCATCGCCAAGGCAATTTTCAGCTAGCCTTGAAATGCAAGGCTCTGGCATCAGCTCCAGCACCAAGTACATGTTAGCTATAGGGACACAACACAGCATGTGGATGAGGCTTTTACTCAACACAAAAGGGCACAATGTTTCTTGTGTGAGACCAACTCCACTCACGACACTAATCTCACACACCATCACCATTAGACCCGTTTCGCACGAAAACCCTGCTTTGTAACTCTGTGCGTATTTGCCATAAAACGCACTTTGTGAAATTTGAGCTTTATACGATTCCAGACAAAGCAAAGCAGTAACTGCTCCATTGAAATGCAATGAACTCCACGTTCAGAGATGACTTCATCGCCAAGGCAATTTTCAGCTAGCCTTGAAATGCAGGTCTCTTCCATCAACTTCAGCTTTAAATACATGGTAGCTATACGGACACAACACAGCATGTGGATGAGGCTTTTACTCAACATCAATGGGCAGAGAGTTTCTTGTGTGAGACCAACTCCACTCAGGTCACTAACCTCACACACCATCACCATTAGACCCGTTTCGCACGAAAACCCTTTTGGTCACACTGAGCATATTTGTCATAAAACGCACTGTTTTGAATTTGAGCTTTATGAGAATTCCAGACAATGAAAAGCTGTAACTGCTCCATTGAAATACAATGAACTCCACGTTCAGAGATACCTTCATCGCCAAGGCAATTTTCAGCTAGCCTTGAAATGCAGGTCTCTTCCATCAACTTCAGCTTTAAATACATGGTAGCTATAGGGACACAACACAGCATGTGGATGAGGCTTTTACTCAACATCAATGGGCAGAGAGTTTCTTGTGTGAGACCAACTCCACTCACGACACTAATCTCACACACCATCACCATTAGACCCGTTTCGCACGAAAACCCTGCTTTGTAACTCTGTGCGTATTTGCCATAAAACGCACGGTGTGAAAATTGAGCTTTATACGATTCCAGACAAAGCAAAGCAGTAACTACTCCATTGAAATGCAATGAACTCCACGTTCAGAGATACCTTCATCGCCAAGGCAATTTTCAGCTAGCCTTGAAATGCAGCTCCAGCACCAAGTACATGTTAGCTATAGGGACACAACACAGCATGTGGATGAGGCTTTTACTCAACACAAAAGGGCACAATGTTTCTTGTGTGAGACCAACTCCACTCACGACACTAATCTCACACACCATCACCATTAGACCCGTTTCGCACGAAAACCCTGCTTTGTAACTCTGTGCGTATTTGCCATAAAACGCACTGTGTGAAAATTGAGCTTTATACGATTCCAGGCAAAGCAAAGCAGTAACTGCTCCATTGAAATGCAATGAACTCCACGTTCAGAGATACCTTCATCGCCAAGGCAATTTTCAGCTAGCCTTGAAATGCAGGTCTCTTCCATCAACTTCAGCTTTAAATACATGGTAGCTATAGGGACAGAACACAGCATGTGGATGAGGCTTTTACTCAACATCAATGGGCAGAGAGTTTCTTGTGTGAGACCAACTCCACTCAGGTCACTAACCTCACACACCATCACCATTAGACCCGTTTCGCACGAAAACCCTATTTCGTAACACTGAGCATATTTGCCATAAAACGCACTGTGTTGAAATTGAGCTTTATGAGAATTCCACACAAAGCAAAGCTGCAACTGCTCCATTGAAATGCAACGAACTCCACGTTCAGAGATACCTTCATCGCCAAGGCAATTTTCAGCTAGCCTTGAAATGCAGGTCTCTTCCTTCAACTTCAGCTTTAAATACATGTAAGCTATAGGAACACAACACAGCATGTGGATGAGGCTTTATTCAACACAAAGGGGCACAATGTTTCTTGTGTGTGACCAACTCCACTCAGGTCACTAACCTCACACACCATCATCATTACACCAGTTTCGCACGAAAAAACAGTTTCGTCACAGTGTGTAATGGTCATAGAACGCATTGCAGTGAAAACTGATTTATTGCGTATACACCATAAGCAAAGCTGTAACTGCTCCATTGAAGTGCAACCAACTCCACGTTCAGAGAACACTTCATCACCAAGGCAATTTTCAGGTAGCTTTGAAATGGAAGGCTCTTACATCAACTTCGGCTTTAAATACATGTTCGCTATACGGACTAAACAGCATGTGGATGAGGCTTTTACTCAACATCAATGGGCAGAGAGTTTCTTTTGTGAGACCAACTCCACTCAGGTCACTAACCTCACACACCATCACCATTAGACCCGTTTCGCACGAAAACCCTGTTTCGTAACACTGAGCATATTTGCCATAAAACGCACTGTGTTGAAATTGAGCTTTATGAGAATTCCACACAAAGCAAAGCTGCAACTGCTCCATTGAAATGCAACGAACTCCACGTTCAGAGATACTTCCATCGCCAAGGCAATTTTCAGCTAGCCTTGAAATGCAAGGCTCTGGCATCAGCTCCAGCACCAAGTACATGTTAGCTATAGGGACTCAGCACAGCATGTGGATGAGGCTGTTACTCAACACGAAAGGCACAATGTTTCTTGTGTGAGACCAACTCCACTCAAGTCGCTAACCTCACACACCATCACCATTAGACCCGTTTCGCACGAAAACCCTTTTGGTCACACTGTGCATATTTGTCATAAAACGCACTGTTTTGAATTTGAGCTTTATGAGAATTCCAGACAAAGCAAAGCTGTAACTGCTCCATTGAAATGCAATGAACTCCACGTTCAGAGATACCTTCATCGCCAAGGCAATTTTCAGCTAGCCTTGAAATGCAGGTCTCTTCCTTCAACTTCAGCTTTAAATACATGTAAGCTATAGGGACACAACACAGCATGTGGATGAGGCTTTATTCAACACAAAAGGGCACAATGTTTCTTGTGTGTGACCAACTCCACTCAGGTCACTAACCTCACACACCATCATCATTACACCCGTTTCGCACGAAAAAACAGTTTCGTCACAGTGTGTAATGGTCATAGAACGCATTGCAGTGAAAACTGATTTATTGCGTATACACCATGAGCAAAGCTGTAACTGCTCCATTGAAGTGCAACCAACTCCACGTTCAGAGAACACTTCATCACCAAGGCAATTTTCAGGTAGCTTTGAAATGGAAGGCTCTTACATCAACTTCGGCTTTAAATACATGTTCGCTATACGGACTAAACAGCATGTGGATGAGGCTTTTACTCAACATCAATGGGCAGAGAGTTTCTTGTGTGAGACCAACTCCACTCAGGTAACTAACCTCACACACCATCACCATTACACCCGTTTCGCACGAAAACCCTATTTCGTAACACTGAGCATATTTGCCATAAAACGCACTGTGTTGAAATTGAGCTTTATGAGAATTCCACACAAAGCAAAGCTGCAACTGCTCCATTGAAATGCAACGAACTCCATGTTCAGAGATACTTCCATCGCCAAGGCAATTTTCAGCTAGCCTTGAAATGCAAGGCTCTGGCATCAGCTCCAGCACCAAGTACATGTTAGCTATAGGGACACAACACAGCATGTGGATGAGGCTTTTACTCAACATCAATGGGCAGAGAGTTTCTTGTGTGAGACCAACTCCACTCACGACACTAATCTCACACACCATCACCATTAGACCCATTTTGCACGAAAACCCTGCTTTGTAACTCTGTGCGTATTTGCCATAAAACGCACTGTGTGAAAATTGAGCTTTATACGATTCCAGACAAAGCAAAGCAGTAACTACTCCATTGAAATGCAATGAACTCCACGTTCAGAGATATCTTCATCGCCAAGGCAATTTTCAGCTAGCCTTGAAATGCAAGGCTCTGGCATCAGCTCCAGCACCAAGTACATGTTAGCTATAGGGACTCAGCACAGCATGTGGATGAGGCTGTTACTCAACACGAAAGGCACAATGTTTCTTGTGTGAGACCAACTCCACTCATGTCGCTAACCTCACACACTTACACCATTAGACCCGTTTCGCACGAAAACCCTTTTGGTCACACTGTGCATATTAGTCATAAAACGCACTGTTTTGAATTTGAGCTTTATGAGAATTCCAGACAAAGCAAAGCTGTAATTGCTCCATTGAAATGCAATGAACTCCACGTTCAGAGATACCTTCATCGCCAAGGCAATTTTCAGCTAGCCTTGAAATGCAGGTCTCTTCCATCAACTTCAGCTTTAAATGCATGCTAGCTATACGGACACAACACAGCATGTGGATGAGGCTTTATTCAACACAAAAGGGCACAATGTTTCTTGTGTTTGACCAACTCCACTCAGGTCACTAACCTCACACACCATCACCATTACACCCGTTTCGCACGAAAAAAGTTTCGTCACAGTGTGTGTAATAGTCATAGAACGCATTGCAGTGAAAACTGGTTTATTGCGTATACACCACAAAGCAAAGCTGTAACTGCTCCATTGAAGTGCAACCAACTCCACGTTCAGAGAACACTTCATCACCAAGGCAATTTTCAGTTAGCTTTGAAATGGAAGGCTCTTACATCAACTTCAGCTTTAAATACATGTTCGCTATACGGACTACACAGCATGTGGATGAGGCTTTTACTCAACATCAATGGGCAGAGAGTTTCTTGTGTGAGACCAACTCCACTCACGACACTAATCTCACACACCATCACCATTAGACCCATTTTGCACGAAAACCCTGCTTTGTAACTCTGTGCGTATTTGCCATAAAACGCACTGTGTGAAAATTGAGCTTTATACGATTCCAGACAAAGCAAAGCAGTAACTACTCCATTGAAATGCAATGAACTCCACGTTCAGAGATACCTTCATCGCCAAGGCAATTTTCAGCTAGCCTTGAAATGCAGGTCTCTTCCATCAACTTCAGCTTTAAATACATGTTCGCTATACGGACACAACACAGCATGTGGATGAGGCTTTTACTCAACATCAATGGGCAGAGAGTTTCTTGTGTGAGACCAACTCCACTCAGGTCACTAACCTCACACACCATCACCATTAGACCCGTTTCGCACGAAAACCCTATTTCGTAACACTGAGCATATTTGCCATAAAACGCACTGTGTTGAAATTGAGCTTTATGAGAATTCCACACAAAGCAAAGCTGCAACTGCTCCATTGAAATGCAACGAACTCCACGTTCAGAGATACCTTCATCGCCAAGGCAATTTTCAGCTAGCCTTGAAATGCAGGTCTCTTCCTTCAACTTCAGCTTTAAATACATGTAAGCTATAGGAACACAACACAGCATGTGGATGAGGCTTTATTCAACACAAAAGGGCACAATGTTTCTTGTGTGTGACCAACTCCACTCAGGTCACTAACCTCACACACCATCATCATTACACCCGTTTCGCACGAAAAAACAGTTTCGTCACAGTGTGTAATGGTCATAGAACGCATTGCAGTGAAAACTGATTTATTGCGTATACACCATAAGCAAAGCTGTAACTGCTCCATTGAAGTGCAACCAACTCCACGTTCAGAGAACACTTCATCACCAAGGCAATTTTCAGGTAGCTTTGAAATGGAAGGCTCTTACATCAACTTCGGCTTTAAATACATGTTCGCTATACGGACTAAACAGCATGTGGATGAGGCTTTTACTCAACATCAATGGGCAGAGAGTTTCTTGTGTGAGACCAACTCCACTCAGGTAACTAACCTCACACACCATCACCATTACACCCGTTTCGCACGAAAACCCTATTTCGTAACACTGAGCATATTTGCCATAAAACGCACTGTGTTGAAATTGAGCTTTATGAGAATTCCACACAAAGTAAAGCTGCAACTGCTCCATTGAAATGCAACGAACTCCATGTTCAGAGATACTTCCATCGCCAAGGCAATTTTCAGCTAGCCTTGAAATGCAAGGCTCTGGCATCAGCTCCAGCACCAAGTACATGTTAGCTATAGGGACACAACACAGCATGTGGATGAGGCTTTTACTCAACATCAATGGGCAGAGAGTTTCTTGTGTGAGACCAACTCCACTCACGACACTAATCTCACACACCATCACCATTAGACCCATTTTGCACGAAAACCCTGCTTTGTAACTCTGTGCGTATTTGCCATAAAACGCACTGTGTGAAAATTGAGCTTTATACGATTCCAGACAAAGCAAAGCAGTAACTACTCCATTGAAATGCAATGAACTCCACGTTCAGAGATATCTTCATCGCCAAGGCAATTTTCAGCTAGCCTTGAAATGCAGGTCTCTTCCATCAACTTCAGCTTTAAATACATGTTCGCTATACGGACACAACACAGCATGTGGATGAGGCTTTTACTCAACATCAAAGGGCAGAGAGTTTCTTGTGTGAGACCAACTCCACTCAGGTCACTAACCTCACACACCATCACCATTACACCCGTTTCGCACGAAAACCCTATTTCGTAACACTGAGCATATTTGCCATAAAACGCACTGTGTTGAAATTGAGCTTTATGAGAATTCCACACAAAGCAAAGCTGCAACTGCTCCATTGAAATGCAACGAACTCCACGTTCAGAGATACTTCCATCGCCAAGGCAATTTTCAGCTAGCCTTGAAATGCAAGGCTCTGGCATCAGCTCCAGCACCAAGTACATGTTAGCTATAGGGACTCAGCACAGCATGTGGATGAGGCTGTTACTCAACACGAAAGGCACAATGTTTCTTGTGTGAGACCAACTCCACTCATGTCGCTAACCTCACACACTTACACCATTAGACCCGTTTCGCACGAAAACCCTTTTGGTCACACTGTGCATATTAGTCATAAAACGCACTGTTTTGAATTTGAGCTTTATGAGAATTCCAGACAAAGCAAAGCTGTAACTGCTCCATTGAAATGCAATGAACTCCACGTTCAGAGATACCTTCATCGCCAAGGCAATTTTCAGCTAGCCTTGAAATGCAGGTCTCTTCCATCAACTTCAGCTTTAAATGCATGCTAGCTATACGGACACAACACAGCATGTGGATGAGGCTTTATTCAACACAAAAGGGCACAATGTTTCTTGTGTTTGACCAACTCCACTCAGGTCACTAACCTCACACACCATCACCATTACACCCGTTTCGCACGAAAAAAGTTTCGTCACAGTGTGTGTAATAGTCATAGAACGCATTGCAGTGAAAACTGGTGTATTGCGTATACACCACAAAGCAAAGCTGTAACTGCTCCATTGAAGTGCAACCAACTCCACGTTCAGAGAACACTTCATCACCAAGGCAATTTTCAGTTAGCTTTGAAATGGAAGGCTCTTACATCAACTTCAGCTTTAAATACATGTTCGCTATACGGACTACACAGCATGTGGATGAGGCTTTTACTCAACATCAATGGGCAGAGAGTTTCTTGTGTGAGACCAACTCCACTCACGACACTAATCTCACACACCATCACCATTAGACCCATTTTGCACGAAAACCCTGCTTTGTAACTCTGTGCGTATTTGCCATAAAACGCACTGTGTGAAAATTGAGCTTTATACGATTCCAGACAAAGCAAAGCAGTAACTACTCCATTGAAATGCAATGAACTCCATGTTCAGAGATACCTTCATCGCCAAGGCAATTTTCAGCTAGCCTTGAAATGCAAGGCTCTGGCATCAGCTCCAGCACCAAGTACATGTTAGCTATAGGGACACAACACAGCATGTGGATGAGGCTTTTACTCAACATCAATGGGCAGAGAGTTTCTTGTGTGAGACCAACTCCACTCACGACACTAATCTCACACACCATCACCATTAGACCCATTTTGCACGAAAACCCTGCTTTGTAACTCTGTGCGTATTTGCCATAAAACGCACTGTGTGAAAATTGAGCTTTATACGATTCCAGACAAAGCAAAGCAGTAACTACTCCATTGAAATGCAATGAACTCCACGTTCAGAGATACCTTCATCGCCAAGGCAATTTTCAGCTAGCCTTGAAATGCAGGTCTCTTCCATCAACTTCAGCTTTAAATACATGTTCGCTATACGGACACAACACAGCATGTGGATGAGGCTTTTACTCAACATCAATGGGCAGAGAGTTTCTTGTGTGAGACCAACTCCACTCAGGTCACTAACCTCACACACCATCACCATTAGACCCGTTTCGCACGAAAACCCTATTTCGTAACACTGAGCATATTTGCCATAAAACGCACTGTGTTGAAATTGAGCTTTATGAGAATTCCACACAAAGCAAAGCTGCAACTGCTCCATTGAAATGCAACGAACTCCACGTTCAGAGATACCTTCATCGCCAAGGCAATTTTCAGCTAGCCTTGAAATGCAGGTCTCTTCCTTCAACTTCAGCTTTAAATACATGTAAGCTATAGGAACACAACACAGCATGTGGATGAGGCTTTATTCAACACAAAAGGGCACAATGTTTCTTGTGTGTGACCAACTCCACTCAGGTCACTAACCTCACACACCATCATCATTACACCCGTTTCGCACGAAAAAACAGTTTCGTCACAGTGTGTAATGGTCATAGAACGCATTGCAGTGAAAACTGATTTATTGCGTATACACCATAAGCAAAGCTGTAACTGCTCCATTGAAGTGCAACCAACTCCACGTTCAGAGAACACTTCATCACCAAGGCAATTTTCAGGTAGCTTTGAAATGGAAGGCTCTTACATCAACTTCGGCTTTAAATACATGTTCGCTATACGGACTAAACAGCATGTGGATGAGGCTTTTACTCAACATCAATGGGCAGAGAGTTTCTTGTGTGAGACCAACTCCACTCAGGTAACTAACCTCACACACCATCACCATTACACCCGTTTCGCACGAAAACCCTATTTCGTAACACTGAGCATATTTGCCATAAAACGCACTGTGTTGAAATTGAGCTTTATGAGAATTCCACACAAAGCAAAGCTGCAACTGCTCCATTGAAATGCAACGAACTCCATGTTCAGAGATACTTCCATCGCCAAGGCAATTTTCAGCTAGCCTTGAAATGCAAGGCTCTGGCATCAGCTCCAGCACCAAGTACAGGTTAGCTATAGGGACACAACACAGCATGTGGATGAGGCTTTTACTCAACATCAATGGGCAGAGAGTTTCTTGTGTGAGACCAACTCCACTCACGACACTAATCTCACACACCATCACCATTAGACCCATTTTGCACGAAAACCCTGCTTTGTAACTCTGTGCGTATTTGCCATAAAACGCACTGTGTGAAAATTGAGCTTTATACGATTCCAGACAAAGCAAAGCAGTAACTACTCCATTGAAATGCAATGAACTCCACGTTCAGAGATATCTTCATCGCCAAGGCAATTTTCAGCTAGCCTTGAAATGCAGGTCTCTTCCATCAACTTCAGCTTTAAATACATGTTCGCTATACGGACACAACACAGCATGTGGATGAGGCTTTTACTCAACATCAAAGGGCAGAGAGTTTCTTGTGTGAGACCAACTCCACTCAGGTCACTAACCTCACACACCATCACCATTACACCCGTTTCGCACGAAAACCCTATTTCGTAACACTGAGCATATTTGCCATAAAACGCACTGTGTTGAAATTGAGCTTTATGAGAATTCCACACAAAGCAAAGCTGCAACTGCTCCATTGAAATGCAACGAACTCCACGTTCAGAGATACTTCCATCGCCAAGGCAATTTTCAGCTAGCCTTGAAATGCAAGGCTCTGGCATCAGCTCCAGCACCAAGTACATGTTAGCTATAGGGACTCAGCACAGCATGTGGATGAGGCTGTTACTCAACACGAAAGGCACAATGTTTCTTGTGTGAGACCAACTCCACTCATGTCGCTAACCTCACACACTTACACCATTAGACCCGTTTCGCACGAAAACCCTTTTGGTCACACTGTGCATATTAGTCATAAAACGCACTGTTTTGAATTTGAGCTTTATGAGAATTCCAGACAAAGCAAAGCTGTAACTGCTCCATTGAAATGCAATGAACTCCACGTTCAGAGATACCTTCATCGCCAAGGCAATTTTCAGCTAGCCTTGAAATGCAGGTCTCTTCCATCAACTTCAGCTTTAAATGCATGCTAGCTATACGGACACAACACAGCATGTGGATGAGGCTTTATTCAACACAAAAGGGCACAATGTTTCTTGTGTGTGACCAACTCCACTCAGGTCACTAACCTCACACACCATCACCATTACACCCGTTTCGCACGAAAAAAGTTTCGTCACAGTGTGTGTAATAGTCATAGAACGCATTGCAGTGAAAACTGGTGTATTGCGTATACACCACAAAGCAAAGCTGTAACTGCTCCATTGAAGTGCAACCAACTCCACGTTCAGAGAACACTTCATCACCAAGGCAATTTTCAGTTAGCTTTGAAATGGAAGGCTCTTACATCAACTTCAGCTTTAAATACATGTTCGCTATACGGACTACACAGCATGTGGATGAGGCTTTTACTCAACATCAATGGGCAGAGAGTTTCTTGTGTGAGACCAACTCCACTCACGACACTAATCTCACACACCATCACCATTAGACCCATTTTGCACGAAAACCCTGCTTTGTAACTCTGTGCGTATTTGCCATAAAACGCACTGTGTGAAAATTGAGCTTTATACGATTCCAGACAAAGCAAAGCAGTAACTACTCCATTGAAATGCAATGAACTCCATGTTCAGAGATACCTTCATCGCCAAGGCAATTTTCAGCTAGCCTTGAAATGCAAGGCTCTGGCATCAGCTCCAGCACCAAGTACATGTTAGCTATAGGGACACAACACAGCATGTGGATGAGGCTTTTACTCAACATCAATGGGCAGAGAGTTTCTTGTGTGAGACCAACTCCACTCACGACACTAATCTCACACACCATCACCATTAGACCCATTTTGCACGAAAACCCTGCTTTGTAACTCTGTGCGTATTTGCCATAAAACGCACTGTGTGAAAATTGAGCTTTATACGATTCCAGACAAAGCAAAGCAGTAACTACTCCATTGAAATGCAATGAACTCCACGTTCAGAGATACCTTCATCGCCAAGGCAATTTTCAGCTAGCCTTGAAATGCAGGTCTCTTCCATCAACTTCAGCTTTAAATACATGTTCGCTATACGGACACAACACAGCATGTGGATGAGGCTTTTACTCAACATCAATGGGCAGAGAGTTTCTTGTGTGAGACCAACTCCACTCAGGTCACTAACCTCACACACCATCACCATTACACCCGTTTCGCACGAAAACCCTATTTCGTAACACTGAGCATATTTGCCATAAAACGCACTGTGTTGAAATTGAGCTTTATGAGAATTCCACACAAAGCAAAGCTGCAACTGCTCCATTGAAATGCAACGAACTCCACGTTCAGAGATACTTCCATCGCCAAGGCAATTTTCAGCTAGCCTTGAAATGCAAGGCTCTGGCATCAGCTCCAGCACCAAGTACATGTTAGCTATAGGGACTCAGCACAGCATGTGGATGAGGCTGTTACTCAACACGAAAGGCACAATGTTTCTTGTGTGAGACCAACTCCACTCAAGTCGCTAACCTCACACACTTACACCATTAGACCCGTTTCGCACGAAAACCCTTTTGGTCACACTGTGCATATTAGTCATAAAACGCACTGTTTTGAATTTGAGCTTTATGAGAATTCCAGACAAAGCAAAGCTGTAACTGCTCCATTGAAATGCAATGAACTCCACGTTCAGAGATACCTTCATCGCCAAGGCAATTTTCAGCTAGCCTTGAAATGCAGGTCTCTTCCATCAACTTCAGCTTTAAATGCATGCTAGCTATACGGACACAACACAGCATGTGGATGAGGCTTTATTCAACACAAAAGGGCACAATGTTTCTTGTGTTTGACCAACTCCACTCAGGTCACTAACCTCACACACCATCACCATTACACCCGTTTCGCACGAAAAAAGTTTCGTCACAGTGTGTGTAATAGTCATAGAACGCATTGCAGTGAAAACTGGTGTATTGCGTATACACCACAAAGCAAAGCTGTAACTGCTCCATTGAAGTGCAACCAACTCCACGTTCAGAGAACACTTCATCACCAAGGCAATTTTCAGTTAGCTTTGAAATGGAAGGCTCTTACATCAACTTCAGCTTTAAATATATGTTCGCTATACGGACTACACAGCATGTGGATGAGGCTTTTACTCAACATCAATGGGCAGAGAGTTTCTTGTGTGAGACCAACTCCACTCACGACACTAATCTCACACACCATCACCATTAGACCCATTTTGCACGAAAACCCTGCTTTGTAACTCTGTGCGTATTTGCCATAAAACGCACTGTGTGAAAATTGAGCTTTATACGATTCCAGACAAAGCAAAGCAGTAACTACTCCATTGAAATGCAATGAACTCCATGTTCAGAGATACCTTCATCGCCAAGGCAATTTTCAGCTAGCCTTGAAATGCAAGGCTCTGGCATCAGCTCCAGCACCAAGTACATGTTAGCTATAGGGACACAACACAGCATGTGGATGAGGCTTTTACTCAACATCAATGGGCAGAGAGTTTCTTGTGTGAGACCAACTCCACTCACGACACTAATCTCACACACCATCACCATTAGACCCATTTTGCACGAAAACCCTGCTTTGTAACTCTGTGCGTATTTGCCATAAAACGCACTGTGTGAAAATTGAGCTTTATACGATTCCAGACAAAGCAAAGCAGTAACTACTCCATTGAAATGCAATGAACTCCACGTTCAGAGATACCTTCATCGCCAAGGCAATTTTCAGCTAGCCTTGAAATGCAGGTCTCTTCCATCAACTTCAGCTTTAAATACATGTTCGCTATACGGACACAACACAGCATGTGGATGAGGCTTTTACTCAACATCAATGGGCAGAGAGTTTCTTGTGTGAGACCAACTCCACTCAGGTCACTAACCTCACACACCATCACCATTAGACCCGTTTCGCACGAAAACCCTATTTCGTAACACTGAGCATATTTGCCATAAAACGCACTGTGTTGAAATTGAGCTTTATGAGAATTCCACACAAAGCAAAGCTGCAACTGCTCCATTGAAATGCAACGAACTCCACGTTCAGAGATACCTTCATCGCCAAGGCAATTTTCAGCTAGCCTTGAAATGCAGGTCTCTTCCTTCAACTTCAGCTTTAAATACATGTAAGCTATAGGAACACAACACAGCATGTGGATGAGGCTTTATTCAACACAAAAGGGCACAATGTTTCTTGTGTGTGACCAACTCCACTCAGGTCACTAACCTCACACACCATCATCATTACACCCGTTTCGCACGAAAAAACAGTTTCGTCACAGTGTGTAATGGTCATAGAACGCATTGCAGTGAAAACTGATTTATTGCGTATACACCATAAGCAAAGCTGTAACTGCTCCATTGAAGTGCAACCAACTCCACGTTCAGAGAACACTTCATCACCAAGGCAATTTTCAGGTAGCTTTGAAATGGAAGGCTCTTACATCAACTTCGGCTTTAAATACATGTTCGCTATACGGACTAAACAGCATGTGGATGAGGCTTTTACTCAACATCAATGGGCAGAGAGTTTCTTGTGTGAGACCAACTCCACTCAGGTAACTAACCTCACACACCATCACCATTACACCCGTTTCGCACGAAAACCCTATTTCGTAACACTGAGCATATTTGCCATAAAACGCACTGTGTTGAAATTGAGCTTTATGAGAATTCCACACAAAGCAAAGCTGCAACTGCTCCATTGAAATGCAACGAACTCCATGTTCAGAGATACTTCCATCGCCAAGGCAATTTTCAGCTAGCCTTGAAATGCAAGGCTCTGGCATCAGCTCCAGCACCAAGTACATGTTAGCTATAGGGACACAACACAGCATGTGGATGAGGCTTTTACTCAACATCAATGGGCAGAGAGTTTCTTGTGTGAGACCAACTCCACTCACGACACTAATCTCACACACCATCACCATTAGACCCATTTTGCACGAAAACCCTGCTTTGTAACTCTGTGCGTATTTGCCATAAAACGCACTGTGTGAAAATTGAGCTTTATACGATTCCAGACAAAGCAAAGCAGTAACTACTCCATTGAAATGCAATGAACTCCACGTTCAGAGATATCTTCATCGCCAAGGCAATTTTCAGCTAGCCTTGAAATGCAGGTCTCTTCCATCAACTTCAGCTTTAAATACATGTTCGCTATACGGACACAACACAGCATGTGGATGAGGCTTTTACTCAACATCAAAGGGCAGAGAGTTTCTTGTGTGAGACCAACTCCACTCAGGTCACTAACCTCACACACCATCACCATTACACCCGTTTCGCACGAAAACCCTATTTCGTAACACTGAGCATATTTGCCATAAAACGCACTGTGTTGAAATTGAGCTTTATGAGAATTCCACACAAAGCAAAGCTGCAACTGCTCCATTGAAATGCAACGAACTCCACGTTCAGAGATACTTCCATCGCCAAGGCAATTTTCAGCTAGCCTTGAAATGCAAGGCTCTGGCATCAGCTCCAGCACCAAGTTCATGTTAGCTATAGGGACTCAGCACAGCATGTGGATGAGGCTGTTACTCAACACGAAAGGCACAATGTTTCTTGTGTGAGACCAACTCCACTCAAGTCGCTAACCTCACACACCATCACCATTAGACCCGTTTCGCACGAAAACCCTTTTGGTCACACTGTGCATATTAGTCATAAAACGCACTGTTTTGAATTTGAGCTTTATGAGAATTCCAGACAAAGCAAAGCTGTAACTGCTCCATTGAAATGCAATGAACTCCACGTTCAGAGATACCTTCATCGCCAAGGCAATTTTCAGCTAGCCTTGAAATGCAGGTCTCTTCCATCAACTTCAGCTTTAAATGCATGCTAGCTATACGGACACAACACAGCATGTGGATGAGGCTTTATTCAACACAAAAGGGCACAATGTTTCTTGTGTTTGACCAACTCCACTCAGGTCACTAACCTCACACACCATCACCATTACACCCGTTTCGCACGAAAAAAGTTTCGTCACAGTGTGTGTAATAGTCATAGAACGCATTGCAGTGAAAACTGGTGTATTGCGTATACACCACAAAGCAAAGCTGTAACTGCTCCATTGAAGTGCAACCAACTCCACGTTCAGAGAACACTTCATCACCAAGGCAATTTTCAGTTAGCTTTGAAATGGAAGGCTCTTACATCAACTTCAGCTTTAAATACATGTTCGCTATACGGACTACACAGCATGTGGATGAGGCTTTTACTCAACATCAATGGGCAGAGAGTTTCTTGTGTGAGACCAACTCCACTCACGACACTAATCTCACACACCATCACCATTAGACCCATTTTGCACGAAAACCCTGCTTTGTAACTCTGTGCGTATTTGCCATAAAACGCACTGTGTGAAAATTGAGCTTTATACGATTCCAGACAAAGCAAAGCAGTAACTACTCCATTGAAATGCAATGAACTCCATGTTCAGAGATACCTTCATCGCCAAGGCAATTTTCAGCTAGCCTTGAAATGCAAGGCTCTGGCATCAGCTCCAGCACCAAGTACATGTTAGCTATAGGGACACAACACAGCATGTGGATGAGGCTTTTACTCAACATCAATGGGCAGAGAGTTTCTTGTGTGAGACCAACTCCACTCACGACACTAATCTCACACACCATCACCATTAGACCCATTTTGCACGAAAACCCTGCTTTGTAACTCTGTGCGTATTTGCCATAAAACGCACTGTGTGAAAATTGAGCTTTATACGATTCCAGACAAAGCAAAGCAGTAACTACTCCATTGAAATGCAATGAACTCCACGTTCAGAGATACCTTCATCGCCAAGGCAATTTTCAGCTAGCCTTGAAATGCAGGTCTCTTCCATCAACTTCAGCTTTAAATACATGTTCGCTATACGGACACAACACAGCATGTGGATGAGGCTTTTACTCAACATCAATGGGCAGAGAGTTTCTTGTGTGAGACCAACTCCACTCAGGTCACTAACCTCACACACCATCACCATTACACCCGTTTCGCACGAAAACCCTATTTCGTAACACTGAGCATATTTGCCATAAAACGCACTGTGTTGAAATTGAGCTTTATGAGAATTCCACACAAAGCAAAGCTGCAACTGCTCCATTGAAATGCAACGAACTCCACGTTCAGAGATACTTCCATCGCCAAGGCAATTTTCAGCTAGCCTTGAAATGCAAGGCTCTGGCATCAGCTCCAGCACCAAGTACATGTTAGCTATAGGGACTCAGCACAGCATGTGGATGAGGCTGTTACTCAACACGAAAGGCACAATGTTTCTTGTGTGAGACCAACTCCACTCAAGTCGCTAACCTCACACACTTACACCATTAGACCCGTTTCGCACGAAAACCCTTTTGGTCACACTGTGCATATTTGTCATAAAACGCACTGTTTTGAAATTGAGCTTTATGAGAATTCCAGACAAAGTAAAGCTGTAACTGCTCCATTGAAATGCAATGAACTCCAGGTTCAGAGATACCTTCATCGCCAAGGCAATTTTCAGCTAGCCTTGAAATGCAGGTTTCTTCCATCAACTTCAGCTTTAAATGCATGCTAGCTATACGGACACAACACAGCATGTGGATGAGGCTTTATTCAACACAAAAGGGCACAATGTTTCTTGTGTGTGACCAACTCCACTCAGGTCACTAACCTCACACACCATCACCATTAGACCCGTTTCGCACGAAAACCCTGCTTTGTAACTCTGTGCGTATTTGCCATAAAACGCACTGTGTGAAAATTGAGCTTTATACGATTCCAGACAAAGCAAAGCAGTAACTACTCCATTGAAATGCAATGAACTCCACGTTCAGAGATACCTTCATCGCCAAGGCAATTTTCAGCTAGCCTTGAAATGCAGGTCTCTTCCATCAACTTCAGCTTTAAATGCATGCTAGCTATACGGACACAACACAGCATGTGGATGAGGCTTTATTCAACACAAAAGGGCACAATGTTTCTTGTGTGTGACCAACTCCACTCAGGTCACTAATCTCACACACCATCACCATTACACCCGTTTCGCACGAAAAAACAGTTTCGTCACAGTGTGTGTAATGGTCATAAAACGCATTGCAGTGAAAACTGGTTTATTGCGTATACACCACAAAGCAAAGCTGTAACTGCTCCATTGAAGTGCAACCAACTCCACGTTCAGAGAACACTTCATCACCAAGGCAATTTTCAGTTAGCTTTGAAATGGAAGGCTCTTACATCAACTTCGGCTTTAAATACATGTTCGCTATACGGACTAAACAGCATGTGGATGAGGCTTTTACTCAACATCAATGGGCAGAGAGTTTCTTGTGTGAGACCAACTCCACTCAGGTCACTAACCTCACACACCATCACCATTACACCCGTTTCGCACGAAAACCCTATTTCGTAACACTGAGCATATTTGCCATAAAACGCACTGTGTTGAAATTGAGCTTTATGAGAATTCCAGACAAAGCAAAGCTGCAACTGCTCCATTGAAATGCAACGAACTCCATGTTCAGAGATACTTCCATCGCCAAGGCAATTTTCAGCTAGCCTTGAAATGCAAGGCTCTGGCATCTGCTCCAGCACCAAGTACATGTTAGCTATAGGGACACAACACAGCATGTGGATGAGGCTTTTACTCAACATCAATGGGCAGAGAGTTTCTTGTGTGAGACCAACTCCACTCACGACACTAATCTCACACACCATCACCATTAGACCCATTTTGCACGAAAACCCTGCTTTGTAACTCTGTGCGTATTTGCCATAAAACGCACTGTGTGAAAATTGAGCTTTATACGATTCCAGACAAAGCAAAGCAGTAACTACTCCATTGAAATGCAATGAACTCCACGTTCAGAGATACCTTCATCGCCAAGGCAATTTTCAGCTAGCCTTGAAATGCAGGTCTCTTCCATCAACTTCAGCTTTAAATAGATGGTAGCTATACGGACACAACACAGCATGTGGATGAGGCTTTTACTCAACATCAAAGGGCAGAGAGTTTCTTGTGTGAGACCAACTCCACTCAGGTCACTAACCTCACACACCATCACCATTAGACCCGTTTCGCACGAAAACCCTATTTCGTAACACTGAGCATATTTGCCATAAAACGCACTGTGTTGAAATTGAGCTTTATGAGAATTCCACACAAAGCAAAGCTGCAACTGCTCCATTGAAATGCAACGAACTCCATGTTCAGAGATACTTCCATCGCCAAGGCAATTTTCAGCTAGCCTTGAAATGCAAGGCTCTGGCATCAGCTCCAGCACCAAGTACATGTTAGCTATAGGGACTCAGCACAGCATGTGGATGAGGCTGTTACTCAACACGAAAGGCACAATGTTTCTTGTGTGAGACCAACTCCACTCAAGTCGCTAACCTCACACACTTACACCATTAGACCCGTTTCGCACGAAAACCCTTTTGGTCACACTGTGCATATTTGTCATAAAACGCACTGTTTTGAAATTGAGCTTTATGAGAATTCCAGACAAAGCAAAGCTGTAACTGCTCCATTGAAATGCAATGAACTCCACGTTCAGAGATACCTTCATCGCCAAGGCAATTTTCAGCTAGCCTTGAAATGCAGGTCTCTTCCATCAACTTCAGCTTTAAATGCATGCTAGCTATACGGACACAACACAGCATGTGGATGAGGCTTTATTCAACACAAAAGGGCACAATGTTTCTTGTGTGTGACCAACTCCACTCAGGTCACTAATCTCACACACCATCACCATTACACCCGTTTCGCACGAAAAAACAGTTTCGTCACAGTGTGTGTAATGGTCATAGAACGCATTGCAGTGAAAATTGGTTTATTGCGTATACACCACAAAGCAAAGCTGTAACTGCTCCATTGAAGTGCAACCAACTCCACGTTCAGAGAACACTTCATCGCCAAGGCAATTTTCAGTTAGCTTTGAAATGGAAGGCTCTTATATCAACTTCGGCTTTAAATACATGTTCGCTATACGGACTAAACAGCATGTGGATGAGGCTTTTACTCAACATCAATGTGCAGAGAGTTTCTTGTGTGAGACCAACTCCACTCAGGTCACTAACCTCACACACCATCACCATTAGACCCGTTTCGCACGAAAACCCTATTTTGTAACACTGAGCATATTTGCCATAAAACGCACTGTGTTGAAATTGAGCTTTATGAGAATTCCAGACAAAGCAAAGCTGCAACTGCTCCATTGAAATGCAACGAACTCCATGTTCAGAGATACTTCCATCGCCAAGGCAATTTTCAGCTAGCCTTGAAATGCAAGGCTCTGGCATCAGCTCCAGGACCAAGTACATGTTAGCTATAGGGACACAACACAGCATGTGGATGAGGCTTTTACTCAACATCAATGGGCAGAGAGTTTCTTGTGTGAGACCAACTCCACTCACGACACTAATCTCACACACCATCACCATTAGACCCATTTTGCACGAAAACCCTGCTTTGTAACTCTGTGCGTATTTGCCATAAAACGCACTGTGTGAAAATTGAGCTTTATACGATTCCAGACAAAGCAAAGCAGTAACTACTCCATTGAAATGCAATGAACTCCACGTTCAGAGATACCTTCATCGCCAAGGCAATTTTCAGCTAGCCTTGAAATGCAGGTCTCTTCCATCAACTTCAGCTTTAAATACATGTTCGCTATACGGACACAACACAGCATGTGGATGAGGCTTTTACTCAACATCAATGGGCAGAGAGTTTCTTGTGTGAGACCAACTCCACTCAGGTCACTAACCTCACACACCATCACCATTAGACCCGTTTCGCACGAAAACCCTATTTCGTAACACTGAGCATATTTGCCATAAAACGCACTGTGTTGAAATTGAGCTTTATGAGAATTCCACACAAAGCAAAGCTGCAACTGCTCCATTGAAATGCAACGAACTCCACGTTCAGAGATACCTTCATCGCCAAGGCAATTTTCAGCTAGCCTTGAAATGCAGGTCTCTTCCTTCAACTTCAGCTTTAAATACATGTAAGCTATAGGAACACAACACAGCATGTGGATGAGGCTTTATTCAACACAAAAGGGCACAATGTTTCTTGTGTGTGACCAACTCCACTCAGGTCACTAACCTCACACACCATCATCATTACACCCGTTTCGCACGAAAAAACAGTTTCGTCACAGTGTGTAATGGTCATAGAACGCATTGCAGTGAAAACTGATTTATTGCGTATACACCATAAGCAAAGCTGTAACTGCTCCATTGAAGTGCAACCAACTCCACGTTCAGAGAACACTTCATCACCAAGGCAATTTTCAGGTAGCTTTGAAATGGAAGGCTCTTACATCAACTTCGGCTTTAAATACATGTTCGCTATACGGACTAAACAGCATGTGGATGAGGCTTTTACTCAACATCAATGGGCAGAGAGTTTCTTGTGTGAGACCAACTCCACTCAGGTAACTAACCTCACACACCATCACCATTACACCCGTTTCGCACGAAAACCCTATTTCGTAACACTGAGCATATTTGCCATAAAACGCACTGTGTTGAAATTGAGCTTTATGAGAATTCCACACAAAGCAAAGCTGCAACTGCTCCATTGAAATGCAACGAACTCCATGTTCAGAGATACTTCCATCGCCAAGGCAATTTTCAGCTAGCCTTGAAATGCAAGGCTCTGGCATCAGCTACAGCACCAAGTACATGTTAGCTATAGGGACACAACACAGCATGTGGATGAGGCTTTTACTCAACATCAATGGGCAGAGAGTTTCTTGTGTGAGACCAACTCCACTCACGACACTAATCTCACACACCATCACCATTAGACCCATTTTGCACGAAAACCCTGCTTTGTAACTCTGTGCGTATTTGCCATAAAACGCACTGTGTGAAAATTGAGCTTTATACGATTCCAGACAAAGCAAAGCAGTAACTACTCCATTGAAATGCAATGAACTCCACGTTCAGAGATATCTTCATCGCCAAGGCAATTTTCAGCTAGCCTTGAAATGCAGGTCTCTTCCATCAACTTCAGCTTTAAATACATGTTCGCTATACGGACACAACACAGCATGTGGATGAGGCTTTTACTCAACATCAAAGGGCAGAGAGTTTCTTGTGTGAGACCAACTCCACTCAGGTCACTAACCTCACACACCATCACCATTACACCCGTTTCGCACGAAAACCCTATTTCGTAACACTGAGCATATTTGCCATAAAACGCACTGTGTTGAAATTGAGCTTTATGAGAATTCCACACAAAGCAAAGCTGCAACTGCTCCATTGAAATGCAACGAACTCCACGTTCAGAGATACTTCCATCGCCAAGGCAATTTTCAGCTAGCCTTGAAATGCAAGGCTCTGGCATCAGCTCCAGCACCAAGTACATGTTAGCTATAGGGACTCAGCACAGCATGTGGATGAGGCTGTTACTCAACACGAAAGGCACAATGTTTCTTGTGTGAGACCAACTCCACTCATGTCGCTAACCTCACACACTTACACCATTAGACCCGTTTCGCACGAAAACCCTTTTGGTCACACTGTGCATATTAGTCATAAAACGCACTGTTTTGAATTTGAGCTTTATGAGAATTCCAGACAAAGCAAAGCTGTAACTGCTCCATTGAAATGCAATGAACTCCACGTTCAGAGATACCTTCATCGCCAAGGCAATTTTCAGCTAGCCTTGAAATGCAGGTCTCTTCCATCAACTTCAGCTTTAAATGCATGCTAGCTATACGGACACAACACAGCATGTGGATGAGGCTTTATTCAACACAAAAGGGCACAATGTTTCTTGTGTTTGACCAACTCCACTCAGGTCACTAACCTCACACACCATCACCATTACACCCGTTTCGCACGAAAAAAGTTTCGTCACAGTGTGTGTAATAGTCATAGAACGCATTGCAGTGAAAACTGGTGTATTGCGTATACACCACAAAGCAAAGCTGTAACTGCTCCATTGAAGTGCAACCAACTCCACGTTCAGAGAACACTTCATCACCAAGGCAATTTTCAGTTAGCTTTGAAATGGAAGGCTCTTACATCAACTTCAGCTTTAAATACATGTTCGCTATACGGACTACACAGCATGTGGATGAGGCTTTTACTCAACATCAATGGGCAGAGAGTTTCTTGTGTGAGACCAACTCCACTCACGACACTAATCTCACACACCATCACCATTAGACCCATTTTGCACGAAAACCCTGCTTTGTAACTCTGTGCGTATTTGCCATAAAACGCACTGTGTGAAAATTGAGCTTTATACGATTCCAGACAAAGCAAAGCAGTAACTACTCCATTGAAATGCAATGAACTCCATGTTCAGAGATACCTTCATCGCCAAGGCAATTTTCAGCTAGCCTTGAAATGCAAGGCTCTGGCATCAGCTCCAGCACCAAGTACAGGTTAGCTATAGGGACACAACACAGCATGTGGATGAGGCTTTTACTCAACATCAATGGGCAGAGAGTTTCTTGTGTGAGACCAACTCCACTCACGACACTAATCTCACACACCATCACCATTAGACCCATTTTGCACGAAAACCCTGCTTTGTAACTCTGTGCGTATTTGCCATAAAACGCACTGTGTGAAAATTGAGCTTTATACGATTCCAGACAAAGCAAAGCAGTAACTACTCCATTGAAATGCAATGAACTCCACGTTCAGAGATACCTTCATCGCCAAGGCAATTTTCAGCTAGCCTTGAAATGCAGGTCTCTTCCATCAACTTCAGCTTTAAATACATGTTCGCTATACGGACACAACACAGCATGTGGATGAGGCTTTTACTCAACATCAATGGGCAGAGAGTTTCTTGTGTGAGACCAACTCCACTCAGGTCACTAACCTCACACACCATCACCATTACACCCGTTTCGCACGAAAACCCTATTTCGTAACACTGAGCATATTTGCCATAAAACGCACTGTGTTGAAATTGAGCTTTATGAGAATTCCACACAAAGCAAAGCTGCAACTGCTCCATTGAAATGCAACGAACTCCACGTTCAGAGATACTTCCATCGCCAAGGCAATTTTCAGCTAGCCTTGAAATGCAAGGCTCTGGCATCAGCTCCAGCACCAAGTACATGTTAGCTATAGGGACTCAGCACAGCATGTGGATGAGGCTGTTACTCAACACGAAAGGCACAATGTTTCTTGTGTGAGACCAACTCCACTCAAGTCGCTAACCTCACACACTTACACCATTAGACCCGTTTCGCACGAAAACCCTTTTGGTCACACTGTGCATATTTGTCATAAAACGCACTGTTTTGAAATTGAGCTTTATGAGAATTCCAGACAAAGTAAAGCTGTAACTGCTCCATTGAAATGCAATGAACTCCAGGTTCAGAGATACCTTCATCGCCAAGGCAATTTTCAGCTAGCCTTGAAATGCAGGTTTCTTCCATCAACTTCAGCTTTAAATGCATGCTAGCTATACGGACACAACACAGCATGTGGATGAGGCTTTTACTCAACACAAAAGGGCACAATGTTTCTTGTGTGTGACCAACTCCACTCAGGTCACTAACCTCACACACCATCACCATTAGACCCGTTTCGCACGAAAACCCTGCTTTGTAACTCTGTGCGTATTTGCCATAAAACGCACTGTGTGAAAATTGAGCTTTATACGATTCCAGACAAAGCAAAGCAGTAACTACTCCATTGAAATGCAATGAACTCCACGTTCAGAGATACCTTCATCGCCAAGGCAATTTTCAGCTAGCCTTGAAATGCAGGTCTCTTCCATCAACTTCAGCTTTAAATGCATGCTAGCTATACGGACACAACACAGCATGTGGATGAGGCTTTATTCAACACAAAAGGGCACAATGTTTCTTGTGTGTGACCAACTCCACTCAGGTCACTAATCTCACACACCATCACCATTACACCCGTTTCGCACGAAAAAACAGTTTCGTCACAGTGTGTGTAATGGTCATAAAACGCATTGCAGTGAAAACTGGTTTATTGCGTATACACCACAAAGCAAAGCTGTAACTGCTCCATTGAAGTGCAACCAACTCCACGTTCAGAGAACACTTCATCACCAAGGCAATTTTCAGTTAGCTTTGAAATGGAAGGCTCTTACATCAACTTCGGCTTTAAATACATGTTCGCTATACGGACTAAACAGCATGTGGATGAGGCTTTTACTCAACATCAATGGGCAGAGAGTTTCTTGTGTGAGACCAACTCCACTCAGGTCACTAACCTCACACACCATCACCATTACACCCGTTTCGCACGAAAACCCTATTTCGTAACACTGAGCATATTTGCCATAAAACGCACTGTGTTGAAATTGAGCTTTATGAGAATTCCAGACAAAGCAAAGCTGCAACTGCTCCATTGAAATGCAACGAACTCCATGTTCAGAGATACTTCCATCGCCAAGGCAATTTTCAGCTAGCCTTGAAATGCAAGGCTCTGGCATCTGCTCCAGCACCAAGTACATGTTAGCTATAGGGACACAACACAGCATGTGGATGAGGCTTTTACTCAACATCAATGGGCAGAGAGTTTCTTGTGTGAGACCAACTCCACTCACGACACTAATCTCACACACCATCACCATTAGACCCATTTTGCACGAAAACCCTGCTTTGTAACTCTGTGCGTATTTGCCATAAAACGCACTGTGTGAAAATTGAGCTTTATACGATTCCAGACAAAGCAAAGCAGTAACTACTCCATTGAAATGCAATGAACTCCACGTTCAGAGATACCTTCATCGCCAAGGCAATTTTCAGCTAGCCTTGAAATGCAGGTCTCTTCCATCAACTTCAGCTTTAAATAGATGGTAGCTATACGGACACAACACAGCATGTGGATGAGGCTTTTACTCAACATCAAAGGGCAGAGAGTTTCTTGTGTGAGACCAACTCCACTCAGGTCACTAACCTCACACACCATCACCATTAGACCCGTTTCGCACGAAAACCCTATTTCGTAACACTGAGCATATTTGCCATAAAACGCACTGTGTTGAAATTGAGCTTTATGAGAATTCCACACAAAGCAAAGCTGCAACTGCTCCATTGAAATGCAACGAACTCCATGTTCAGAGATACTTCCATCGCCAAGGCAATTTTCAGCTAGCCTTGAAATGCAAGGCTCTGGCATCAGCTCCAGCACCAAGTACATGTTAGCTATAGGGACTCAGCACAGCATGTGGATGAGGCTGTTACTCAACACGAAAGGCACAATGTTTCTTGTGTGAGACCAACTCCACTCAAGTCGCTAACCTCACACACTTACACCATTAGACCCGTTTCGCACGAAAACCCTTTTGGTCACACTGTGCATATTTGTCATAAAACGCACTGTTTTGAAATTGAGCTTTATGAGAATTCCAGACAAAGCAAAGCTGTAACTGCTCCATTGAAATGCAATGAACTCCACGTTCAGAGATACCTTCATCGCCAAGGCAATTTTCAGCTAGCCTTGAAATGCAGGTCTCTTCCATCAACTTCAGCTTTAAATGCATGCTAGCTATACGGACACAACACAGCATGTGGATGAGGCTTTATTCAACACAAAAGGGCACAATGTTTCTTGTGTGTGACCAACTCCACTCAGGTCACTAATCTCACACACCATCACCATTACACCCGTTTCGCACGAAAAAACAGTTTCGTCACAGTGTGTGTAATGGTCATAGAACGCATTGCAGTGAAAATTGGTTTATTGCGTATACACCACAAAGCAAAGCTGTAACTGCTCCATTGAAGTGCAACCAACTCCACGTTCAGAGAACACTTCATCGCCAAGGCAATTTTCAGTTAGCTTTGAAATGGAAGGCTCTTATATCAACTTCGGCTTTAAATACATGTTCGCTATACGGACTAAACAGCATGTGGATGAGGCTTTTACTCAACATCAATGTGCAGAGAGTTTCTTGTGTGAGACCAACTCCACTCAGGTCACTAACCTCACACACCATCACCATTAGACCCGTTTCGCACGAAAACCCTATTTTGTAACACTGAGCATATTTGCCATAAAACGCACTGTGTTGAAATTGAGCTTTATGAGAATTCCAGACAAAGCAAAGCTGCAACTGCTCCATTGAAATGCAACGAACTCCATGTTCAGAGATACTTCCATCGCCAAGGCAATTTTCAGCTAGCCTTGAAATGCAAGGCTCTGGCATCAGCTCCAGGACCAAGTACATGTTAGCTATAGGGACACAACACAGCATGTGGATGAGGCTTTTACTCAACATCAATGGGCAGAGAGTTTCTTGTGTGAGACCAACTCCACTCACGACACTAATCTCACACACCATCACAATTAGACCCGTTTCGCACGAAAACCCTGCTTTGTAACTCTGTGCGTATTTGCCATAAAACGCACTGTGTGAAAATTGAGCTTTATACGATTCCAGACAAAGCAAAGCAGTAACTACTCCATTGAAATGCAATGAACTCCACGTTCAGAGATACCTTCATCGCCAAGGCAATTTTCAGCTAGCCTTGAAATGCAGGTCTCTTCCATCAACTTCAGCTTTAAATACATGTTCGCTATACGGACACAACACAGCATGTGGATGAGGCTTTTACTCAACATCAAAGGGCGGAGAGTTTCTTGTGTGAGACCAACTCCACTCAGGTCACTAACTTCACACACCATCACCATTAGACCCGTTTCGCACGAAAACCCTATTTCGTAACACTGAGCATATTTGCCATAAAACGCACTGTGTTGAAATTGAGCTTTATGAGAATTCCACACAAAGCAAAGCTGCAACTGCTCCATTGAAATGCAACGAACTCCATGTTCAGAGATACTTCCATCGCCAAGGCAATTTTCAGCTAGCCTTGAAATGCAAGGCTCTGGCATCAGCTCCAGCACCAAGTACATGTTAGCTATAGGGACTCAGCACAGCATGTGGATGAGGCTGTTACTCAACACGAAAGGCACAATGTTTCTTGTGTGAGACCAACTCCACTCAAGTCGCTAACCTCACACACTTACACCATTAGACCCGTTTCGCACGAAAACCCTTTTGGTCACACTGTGCATATTTGTCATAAAACGCACTGTTTTGAAATTGAGCTTTATGAGAATTCCAGACAAAGCAAAGCTGTAACTGCTCCATTGAAATGCAATGAACTCCACGTTCAGAGATACCTTCATCGCCAAGGCAATTTTCAGCTAGCCTTGAAATGCAGGTCTCTTCCATCAACTTCAGCTTTAAATGCATGCTAGCTATACGGACACAACACAGCATGTGGATGAGGCTTTATTCAACACAAAAGGGCACAATGTTTCTTGTGTGTGACCAACTCCACTCAGGTCACTAATCTCACACACCATCACCATTACACCCGTTTCGCACGAAAAAACAGTTTCGTCACAGTGTGTGTAATGGTCATAGAACGCATTGCAGTGAAAACTGGTTTATTGCGTATACACCACAAAGCAAAGCTGTAACTGCTCCATTGAAGTGCAACCAACTCCACGTTCAGAGAACACTTCATCACCAAGGCAATTTTCAGTTAGCTTTGAAATGGAAGGCTCTTACATCAACTTCGGCTTTAAATACATGTTCGCTATACGGACTAAACAGCATGTGGATGAGGCTTTTACTCAACATCAATGGGCAGAGAGTTTCTTGTGTGAGACCAACTCCACTCAGGTCACTAACCTCACACACCATCACCATTACACCCGTTTCGCACGAAAACCCTATTTCGTAACACTGAGCATATTTGCCATAAAACGCACTGTGTTGAAATTGAGCTTTATGAGAATTCCACACAAAGCAAAGCTGCAACTGCTCCATTGAAATGCAACGAACTCCATGTTCAGAGATACTTCCATCGCCAAGCAATTATCAGCTAGCCTTGAAATGCAAGGCTCTGGCATCAGCTCCAGCACCAAGTACATGTTAGCTATAGGGACACAACACAGCATGTGGATGAGGCTTTTACTCAACATCAATGGGCAGAGAGTTTCTTGTGTGAGACCAACTCCACTCACGACACTAATCTCACACACCATCACCATTAGACCCATTTTGCACGAAAACCCTGCTTTGTAACTCTGTGCGTATTTGCCATAAAACGCACTGTGTGAAAATTGAGCTTTATACGATTCCAGACAAAGCAAAGCAGTAACTACTCCATTGAAATGCAATGAACTCCACGTTCAGAGATACCTTCATCGCCAAGGCAATTTTCAGCTAGCCTTGAAATGCAGGTCTCTTCCATCAACTTCAGCTTTAAATAGATGGTAGCTATACGGACACAACACAGCATGTGGATGAGGCTTTTACTCAACATCAAAGGGCAGAGAGTTTCTTGTGTGAGACCAACTCCACTCAGGTCACTAACCTCACACACCATCACCATTACACCCGTTTCGCACGAAAACCCTATTTCGTAACACTGAGCATATTTGCCATAAAACGCACTGTGTTGAAATTGAGCTTTATGAGAATTCCACACAAAGCAAAGCTGCAACTGCTCCATTGAAATGCAACGAAATCCATGTTCAGAGATACTTCCATCGCCAAGGCAATTTTCAGCTAGCCTTGAAATGCAAGGCTCTGGCATCAGCTCCAGCACCAAGTACATGTTAGCTATAGGGACTCAGCACAGCATGTGGATGAGGCTGTTACTCAACACGAAAGGCACAATGTTTCTTGTGTGAGACCAACTCCACTCAAGTCGCTAACCTCACACACTTACACCATTAGACCCGTTTCGCACGAAAACCCTTTTGGTCACACTGTGCATATTTGTCATAAAACGCACTGTTTTGAAATTGAGCTTTATGAGAATTCCAGACAAAGCAAAGCTGTAACTGCTCCATTGAAATGCAATGAACTCCAGGTTCAGAGATACCTTCATCGCCAAGGCAATTTTCAGCTAGCCTTGAAATGCAGGTCTCTTCCATCAACTTCAGCTTTAAATGCATGCTAGCTATACGGACACAACACAGCATGTGGATGAGGCTTTATTCAACACAAAAGGGCACAATGTTTCTTGTGTGTGACCAACTCCACTCAGGTCACTAATCTCACACACCATCACCATTACACCCGTTTCGCACGAAAAAACAGTTTCGTCACAGTGTGTGTAATGGTCATAGAACGCATTGCAGTGAAAACTGGTTTATTGCGTATACACCACAAAGCAAAGCTGTAACTGCTCCATTGAAGTGCAACCAACTCCACGTTCAGAGAACACTTCATCACCAAGGCAATTTTCAGTTAGCTTTGAAATGGAAGGCTCTTACATCAACTTCGGCTTTAAATACATGTTCGCTATACGGACTAAACAGCATGTGGATGAGGCTTTTACTCAACATCAATGTGCAGAGAGTTTCTTGTGTGAGACCAACTCCACTCAGGTCACTAACCTCACACACCATCACCATTAGACCCGTTTCGCACGAAAACCCTATTTCGTAACACTGAGCATATTTGCCATAAAACGCACTGTGTTGAAATTGAGCTTTATGAGAATTCCAGACAAAGCAAAGCTGCAACTGCTCCATTGAAATGCAACGAACTCCATGTTCAGAGATACTTCCATCGCCAAGCAATTTTCAGCTAGCCTTGAAATGCAAGGCTCTGGCATCAGCTCCAGCACCAAGTACATGTTAGCTATAGGGACACAACACAGCATGTGGATGAGGCTTTTACTCAACATCAATGGGCAGAGAGTTTCTTGTGTGAGACCAACTCCACTCACGACACTAATCTCACACACCATCACCATTAGACCCATTTTGCACGAAAACCCTGCTTTGTAACTCTGTGCGTATTTGCCATAAAACGCACTGTGTGAAAATTGAGCTTTATACGATTCCAGACAAAGCAAAGCAGTAACTACTCCATTGAAATGCAATGAACTCCACGTTCAGAGATACCTTCATCGCCAAGGCAATTTTCAGCTAGCCTTGAAATGCAGGTCTCTTCCATCAACTTCAGCTTTAAATAGATGGTAGCTATACGGACACAACACAGCATGTGGATGAGGCTTTTACTCAACATCAAAGGGCAGAGAGTTTCTTGTGTGAGACCAACTCCACTCAGGTCACTAACCTCACACACCATCACCATTAGACCCGTTTCGCACGAAAACCCTATTTCGTAACACTGAGCATATTTGCCATAAAACGCACTGTGTTGAAATTGAGCTTTATGAGAATTCCACACAAAGCAAAGCTGCAACTGCTCCATTGAAATGCAACGAAATCCATGTTCAGAGATACTTCCATCGCCAAGGCAATTTTCAGCTAGCCTTGAAATGCAAGGCTCTGGCATCAGCTCCAGCACCAAGTACATGTTAGCTATAGGGACTCAGCACAGCATGTGGATGAGGCTGTTACTCAACACGAAAGGCACAATGTTTCTTGTGTGAGACCAACTCCACTCAAGTCGCTAACCTCACACACTTACACCATTAGACCCGTTTCGCACGAAAACCCTTTTGGTCACACTGTGCATATTTGTCATAAAACGCACTGTTTTGAAATTGAGCTTTATGAGAATTCCAGACAAAGCAAAGCTGTAACTGCTCCATTGAAATGCAATGAACTCCAGGTTCAGAGATACCTTCATCGCCAAGGCAATTTTCAGCTAGCCTTGAAATGCAGGTCTCTTCCATCAACTTCAGCTTTAAATGCATGCTAGCTATACGGACACAACACAGCATGTGGATGAGGCTTTATTCAACACAAAAGGGCACAATGTTTCTTGTGTGTGACCAACTCCACTCAGGTCACTAATCTCACACACCATCACCATTACACCCGTTTCGCACGAAAAAACAGTTTCGTCACAGTGTGTGTAATGGTCATAGAACGCATTGCAGTGAAAATTGGTTTATTGCGTATACACCACAAAGCAAAGCTGTAACTGCTCCATTGAAGTGCAACCAACTCCACGTTCAGAGAACACTTCATCACCAAGGCAATTTTCAGTTAGCTTTGAAATGGAAGGCTCTTACATCAACTTCGGCTTTAAATACATGTTCGCTATACGGACTAAACAGCATGTGGATGAGGCTTTTACTCAACATCAATGGGCAGAGAGTTTCTTGTGTGAGACCAACTCCACTCAGGTCACTAACCTCACACACCATCACCATTAGACCCGTTTCGCACGAAAACCCTATTTCGTAACACTGAGCATATTTGCCATAAAACGCACTGTGTTGAAATTGAGCTTTATGAGAATTCCAGACAAAGCAAAGCTGCAACTGCTCCATTGAAATGCAACGAACTCCATGTTCAGAGATACTTCCATCGCCAAGGCAATTTTCAGCTAGCCTTGAAATGCAAGGCTCTGGCATCAGCTCCAGCACCAAGTACATGTTAGCTATAGGGACACAACACAGCATGTGGATGAGGCTTTTACTCAACATCAATGGGCAGAGAGTTTCTTGTGTGAGACCAACTCCACTCACGACACTAATCTCACACACCATCACAATTAGACCCGTTTCGCACGAAAACCCTGCTTTGTAACTCTGTGCGTATTTGCCATAAAACGCACTGTGTGAAAATTGAGCTTTATACGATTCCAGACAAAGCAAAGCAGTAACTACTCCATTGAAATGCAATGAACTCCACGTTCAGAGATACCTTCATCGCCAAGGCAATTTTCAGCTAGCCTTGAAATGCAGGTCTCTTCCATCAACTTCAGCTTTAAATACATGTTCGCTATACGGACACAACACAGCATGTGGATGAGGCTTTTACTCAACATCAAAGGGCGGAGAGTTTCTTGTGTGAGACCAACTCCACTCAGGTCACTAACTTCACACACCATCACCATTAGACCCGTTTCGCACGAAAACCCTATTTCGTAACACTGAGCATATTTGCCATAAAACGCACTGTGTTGAAATTGAGCTTTATGAGAATTCCACACAAAGCAAAGCTGCAACTGCTCCATTGAAATGCAACGAACTCCATGTTCAGAGATACTTCCATCGCCAAGGCAATTTTCAGCTAGCCTTGAAATGCAAGGCTCTGGCATCAGCTCCAGCACCAAGTACATGTTAGCTATAGGGACTCAGCACAGCATGTGGATGAGGCTGTTACTCAACACGAAAGGCACAATGTTTCTTGTGTGAGACCAACTCCACTCAAGTCGCTAACCTCACACACTTACACCATTAGACCCGTTTCGCACGAAAACCCTTTTGGTCACACTGTGCATATTTGTCATAAAACGCACTGTTTTGAAATTGAGCTTTATGAGAATTCCAGACAAAGCAAAGCTGTAACTGCTCCATTGAAATGCAATGAACTCCACGTTCAGAGATACCTTCATCGCCAAGGCAATTTTCAGCTAGCCTTGAAATGCAGGTCTCTTCCATCAACTTCAGCTTTAAATGCATGCTAGCTATACGGACACAACACAGCATGTGGATGAGGCTTTATTCAACACAAAAGGGCACAATGTTTCTTGTGTGTGACCAACTCCACTCAGGTCACTAATCTCACACACCATCACCATTACACCCGTTTCGCACGAAAAAACAGTTTCGTCACAGTGTGTGTAATGGTCATAGAACGCATTGCAGTGAAAACTGGTTTATTGCGTATACACCACAAAGCAAAGCTGTAACTGCTCCATTGAAGTGCAACCAACTCCACGTTCAGAGAACACTTCATCACCAAGGCAATTTTCAGTTAGCTTTGAAATGGAAGGCTCTTACATCAACTTCGGCTTTAAATACATGTTCGCTATACGGACTAAACAGCATGTGGATGAGGCTTTTACTCAACATCAATGTGCAGAGAGTTTCTTGTGTGAGACCAACTCCACTCAGGTCACTAACCTCACACACCATCACCATTAGACCCGTTTCGCACGAAAACCCTATTTCGTAACACTGAGCATATTTGCCATAAAACGCACTGTGTTGAAATTGAGCTTTATGAGAATTCCAGACAAAGCAAAGCTGCAACTGCTCCATTGAAATGCAACGAACTCCATGTTCAGAGATACTTCCATCGCCAAGCAATTTTCAGCTAGCCTTGAAATGCAAGGCTCTGGCATCAGCTCCAGCACCAAGTACATGTTAGCTATAGGGACACAACACAGCATGTGGATGAGGCTTTTACTCAACATCAATGGGCAGAGAGTTTCTTGTGTGAGACCAACTCCACTCACGACACTAATCTCACACACCATCACCATTAGACCCATTTTGCACGAAAACCCTGCTTTGTAACTCTGTGCGTATTTGCCATAAAACGCACTGTGTGAAAATTGAGCTTTATACGATTCCAGACAAAGCAAAGCAGTAACTACTCCATTGAAATGCAATGAACTCCACGTTCAGAGAT
The DNA here is from genome assembly GCF_030435755.1 of Ochotona princeps. Classification (NCBI taxonomy): domain Eukaryota; kingdom Metazoa; phylum Chordata; class Mammalia; order Lagomorpha; family Ochotonidae; genus Ochotona; species Ochotona princeps. Next base: position 64,239 of record NW_026701147.1, on the reverse strand, counting down.
ACCTTCATCGCCAAGGCAATTTTCAGCTAGCCTTGAAATGCAGGTCTCTTCCATCAACTTCAGCTTTAAATAGATGGTAGCTATACGGACACAACACAGCATGTGGATGAGGCTTTTACTCAACATCAAAGGGCAGAGAGTTTCTTGTGTGAGACCAACTCCACTCAGGTCACTAACCTCACACACCATCACCATTAGACCCGTTTCGCACGAAAACCCTATTTCGTAACACTGAGCATATTTGCCATAAAACGCACTGTGTTGAAATTGAGCTTTATGAGAATTCCACACAAAGCAAAGCTGCAACTGCTCCATTGAAATGCAACGAAATCCATGTTCAGAGATACTTCCATCGCCAAGGCAATTTTCAGCTAGCCTTGAAATGCAAGGCTCTGGCATCAGCTCCAGCACCAAGTACATGTTAGCTATAGGGACTCAGCACAGCATGTGGATGAGGCTGTTACTCAACACGAAAGGCACAATGTTTCTTGTGTGAGACCAACTCCACTCAAGTCGCTAACCTCACACACTTACACCATTAGACCCGTTTCGCACGAAAACCCTTTTGGTCACACTGTGCATATTTGTCATAAAACGCACTGTTTTGAAATTGAGCTTTATGAGAATTCCAGACAAAGCAAAGCTGTAACTGCTCCATTGAAATGCAATGAACTCCAGGTTCAGAGATACCTTCATCGCCAAGGCAATTTTCAGCTAGCCTTGAAATGCAGGTCTCTTCCATCAACTTCAGCTTTAAATGCATGCTAGCTATACGGACACAACACAGCATGTGGATGAGGCTTTATTCAACACAAAAGGGCACAATGTTTCTTGTGTGTGACCAACTCCACTCAGGTCACTAATCTCACACACCATCACCATTACACCCGTTTCGCACGAAAAAACAGTTTCGTCACAGTGTGTGTAATGGTCATAGAACGCATTGCAGTGAAAATTGGTTTATTGCGTATACACCACAAAGCAAAGCTGTAACTGCTCCATTGAAGTGCAACCAACTCCACGTTCAGAGAACACTTCATCACCAAGGCAATTTTCAGTTAGCTTTGAAATGGAAGGCTCTTACATCAACTTCGGCTTTAAATACATGTTCGCTATACGGACTAAACAGCATGTGGATGAGGCTTTTACTCAACATCAATGGGCAGAGAGTTTCTTGTGTGAGACCAACTCCACTCAGGTCACTAACCTCACACACCATCACCATTAGACCCGTTTCGCACGAAAACCCTATTTCGTAACACTGAGCATATTTGCCATAAAACGCACTGTGTTGAAATTGAGCTTTATGAGAATTCCAGACAAAGCAAAGCTGCAACTGCTCCATTGAAATGCAACGAACTCCATGTTCAGAGATACTTCCATCGCCAAGGCAATTTTCAGCTAGCCTTGAAATGCAAGGCTCTGGCATCAGCTCCAGCACCAAGTACATGTTAGCTATAGGGACACAACACAGCATGTGGATGAGGCTTTTACTCAACATCAATGGGCAGAGAGTTTCTTGTGTGAGACCAACTCCACTCACGACACTAATCTCACACACCATCACAATTAGACCCGTTTCGCACGAAAACCCTGCTTTGTAACTCTGTGCGTATTTGCCATAAAACGCACTGTGTGAAAATTGAGCTTTATACGATTCCAGACAAAGCAAAGCAGTAACTACTCCATTGAAATGCAATGAACTCCACGTTCAGAGATACCTTCATCGCCAAGGCAATTTTCAGCTAGCCTTGAAATGCAGGTCTCTTCCATCAACTTCAGCTTTAAATACATGTTCGCTATACGGACACAACACAGCATGTGGATGAGGCTTTTACTCAACATCAAAGGGCGGAGAGTTTCTTGTGTGAGACCAACTCCACTCAGGTCACTAACTTCACACACCATCACCATTAGACCCGTTTCGCACGAAAACCCTATTTCGTAACACTGAGCATATTTGCCATAAAACGCACTGTGTTGAAATTGAGCTTTATGAGAATTCCACACAAAGCAAAGCTGCAACTGCTCCATTGAAATGCAACGAACTCCATGTTCAGAGATACTTCCATCGCCAAGGCAATTTTCAGCTAGCCTTGAAATGCAAGGCTCTGGCATCAGCTCCAGCACCAAGTACATGTTAGCTATAGGGACTCAGCACAGCATGTGGATGAGGCTGTTACTCAACACGAAAGGCACAATGTTTCTTGTGTGAGACCAACTACACTCAAGTCGCTAACCTCACACACTTACACCATTAGACCCGTTTCGCACGAAAACCCTTTTGGTCACACTGTGCATATTTGTCATAAAACGCACTGTTTTGAAATTGAGCTTTATGAGAATTCCAGACAAAGCAAAGCTGTAACTGCTCCATTGAAATGCAATGAACTCCACGTTCAGAGATACCTTCATCGCCAAGGCAATTTTCAGCTAGCCTTGAAATGCAGGTCTCTTCCATCAACTTCAGCTTTAAATGCATGCTAGCTATACGGACACAACACAGCATGTGGATGAGGCTTTATTCAACACAAAAGGGCACAATGTTTCTTGTGTGTGACCAACTCCACTCAGGTCACTAATCTCACACACCATCACCATTACACCCGTTTCGCACGAAAAAACAGTTTCGTCACAGTGTGTGTAATGGTCATAGAACGCATTGCAGTGAAAACTGGTTTATTGCGTATACACCACAAAGCAAAGCTGTAACTGCTCCATTGAAGTGCAACCAACTCCACGTTCAGAGAACACTTCATCACCAAGGCAATTTTCAGTTAGCTTTGAAATGGAAGGCTCTTACATCAACTTCGGCTTTAAATACATGTTCGCTATACGGACTAAACAGCATGTGGATGAGGCTTTTACTCAACATCAATGGGCAGAGAGTTTCTTGTGTGAGACCAACTCCACTCAGGTCACTAACCTCACACACCATCACCATTACACCCGTTTCGCACGAAAACCCTATTTCGTAACACTGAGCATATTTGCCATAAAATGCACTGTGTTGAAATTGAGCTTTATGAGAATTCCACACAAAGCAAAGCTGCAACTGCTCCATTGAAATGCAACGAACTCCATGTTCAGAGATACTTCCATCGCCAAGCAATTTTCAGCTAGCCTTGAAATGCAAGGCTCTGGCATCAGCTCCAGCACCAAGTACATGTTAGCTATAGGGACACAACACAGCATGTGGATGAGGCTTTTACTCAACATCAATGGGCAGAGAGTTTCTTGTGTGAGACCAACTCCACTCACGACACTAATCTCACACACCATCACCATTAGACCCATTTTGCACGAAAACCCTGCTTTGTAACTCTGTGCGTATTTGCCATAAAACGCACTGTGTGAAAATTGAGCTTTATACGATTCCAGACAAAGCAAAGCAGTAACTACTCCATTGAAATGCAATGAACTCCACGTTCAGAGATACCTTCATCGCCAAGGCAATTTTCAGCTAGCCTTGAAATGCAGGTCTCTTCCATCAACTTCAGCTTTAAATAGATGGTAGCTATACGGACACAACACAGCATGTGGATGAGGCTTTTACTCAACATCAAAGGGCAGAGAGTTTCTTGTGTGAGACCAACTCCACTCAGGTCACTAACCTCACACACCATCACCATTAGACCCGTTTCGCACGAAAACCCTATTTCGTAACACTGAGCATATTTGCCATAAAACGCACTGTGTTGAAATTGAGCTTTATGAGAATTCCACACAAAGCAAAGCTGCAACTGCTCCATTGAAATGCAACGAAATCCATGTTCAGAGATACTTCCATCGCCAAGGCAATTTTCAGCTAGCCTTGAAATGCAAGGCTCTGGCATCAGCTCCAGCACCAAGTACATGTTAGCTATAGGGACTCAGCACAGCATGTGGATGAGGCTGTTACTCAACACGAAAGGCACAATGTTTCTTGTGTGAGACCAACTCCACTCAAGTCGCTAACCTCACACACTTACACCATTAGACCCGTTTCGCACGAAAACCCTTTTGGTCACACTGTGCATATTTGTCATAAAACGCACTGTTTTGAAATTGAGCTTTATGAGAATTCCAGACAAAGCAAAGCTGTAACTGCTCCATTGAAATGCAATGAACTCCAGGTTCAGAGATACCTTCATCGCCAAGGCAATTTTCAGCTAGCCTTGAAATGCAGGTCTCTTCCATCAACTTCAGCTTTAAATGCATGCTAGCTATACGGACACAACACAGCATGTGGATGAGGCTTTATTCAACACAAAAGGGCACAATGTTTCTTGTGTGTGACCAACTCCACTCAGGTCACTAATCTCACACACCATCACCATTACACCCGTTTCGCACGAAAAAACAGTTTCGTCACAGTGTGTGTAATGGTCATAGAACGCATTGCAGTGAAAACTGGTTTATTGCGTATACACCACAAAGCAAAGCTGTAACTGCTCCATTGAAGTGCAACCAACTCCACGTTCAGAGAACACTTCATCACCAAGGCAATTTTCAGTTAGCTTTGAAATGGAAGGCTCTTACATCAACTTCGGCTTTAAATACATGTTCGCTATACGGACTAAACAGCATGTGGATGAGGCTTTTACTCAACATCAATGGGCAGAGAGTTTCTTGTGTGAGACCAACTCCACTCAGGTCACTAACCTCACACACCATCACCATTACACCCGTTTCGCACGAAAACCCTATTTCGTAACACTGAGCATATTTGCCATAAAACGCACTGTGTTGAAATTGAGCTTTATGAGAATTCCAGACAAAGCAAAGCTGCAACTGCTCCATTGAAATGCAACGAACTCCATGTTCAGAGATACTTCCATCGCCAAGCAATTTTCAGCTAGCCTTGAAATGCAAGGCTCTGGCATCAGCTCCAGCACCAAGTACATGTTAGCTATAGGGACACAACACAGCATGTGGATGAGGCTTTTACTCAACATCAATGGGCAGAGAGTTTCTTGTGTGAGACCAACTCCACTCACGACACTAATCTCACACACCATCACCATTAGACCCATTTTGCACGAAAACCCTGCTTTGTAACTCTGTGCGTATTTGCCATAAAACGCACTGTGTGAAAATTGAGCTTTATACGATTCCAGACAAAGCAAAGCAGTAACTACTCCATTGAAATGCAATGAACTCCACGTTCAGAGATACCTTCATCGCCAAGGCAATTTTCAGCTAGCCTTGAAATGCAGGTCTCTTCCATCAACTTCAGCTTTAAATAGATGGTAGCTATACGGACACAACACAGCATGTGGATGAGGCTTTTACTCAACATCAAAGGGCAGAGAGTTTCTTGTGTGAGACCAACTCCACTCAGGTCACTAACCTCACACACCATCACCATTAGACCCGTTTCGCACGAAAACCCTATTTCGTAACACTGAGCATATTTGCCATAAAACGCACTGTGTTGAAATTGAGCTTTATGAGAATTCCACACAAAGCAAAGCTGCAACTGCTCCATTGAAATGCAACGAAATCCATGTTCAGAGATACTTCCATCGCCAAGGCAATTTTCAGCTAGCCTTGAAATGCAAGGCTCTGGCATCAGCTCCAGCACCAAGTACATGTTAGCTATAGGGACTCAGCACAGCATGTGGATGAGGCTGTTACTCAACACGAAAGGCACAATGTTTCTTGTGTGAGACCAACTCCACTCAAGTCGCTAACCTCACACACTTACACCATTAGACCCGTTTCGCACGAAAACCCTTTTGGTCACACTGTGCATATTTGTCATAAAACGCACTGTTTTGAAATTGAGCTTTATGAGAATTCCAGACAAAGCAAAGCTGTAACTGCTCCATTGAAATGCAATGAACTCCAGGTTCAGAGATACCTTCATCGCCAAGGCAATTTTCAGCTAGCCTTGAAATGCAGGTCTCTTCCATCAACTTCAGCTTTAAATGCATGCTAGCTATACGGACACAACACAGCATGTGGATGAGGCTTTATTCAACACAAAAGGGCACAATGTTTCTTGTGTGTGACCAACTCCACTCAGGTCACTAATCTCACACACCATCACCATTACACCCGTTTCGCACGAAAAAACAGTTTCGTCACAGTGTGTGTAATGGTCATAGAACGCATTGCAGTGAAAATTGGTTTATTGCGTATACACCACAAAGCAAAGCTGTAACTGCTCCATTGAAGTGCAACCAACTCCACGTTCAGAGAACACTTCATCACCAAGGCAATTTTCAGTTAGCTTTGAAATGGAAGGCTCTTACATCAACTTCGGCTTTAAATACATGTTCGCTATACGGACTAAACAGCATGTGGATGAGGCTTTTACTCAACATCAATGGGCAGAGAGTTTCTTGTGTGAGACCAACTCCACTCAGGTCACTAACCTCACACACCATCACCATTAGACCCGTTTCGCACGAAAACCCTATTTCGTAACACTGAGCATATTTGCCATAAAACGCACTGTGTTGAAATTGAGCTTTATGAGAATTCCAGACAAAGCAAAGCTGCAACTGCTCCATTGAAATGCAACGAACTCCATGTTCAGAGATACTTCCATCGCCAAGGCAATTTTCAGCTAGCCTTGAAATGCAAGGCTCTGGCATCAGCTCCAGCACCAAGTACATGTTAGCTATAGGGACACAACACAGCATGTGGATGAGGCTTTTACTCAACATCAATGGGCAGAGAGTTTCTTGTGTGAGACCAACTCCACTCACGACACTAATCTCACACACCATCACAATTAGACCCGTTTCGCACGAAAACCCTGCTTTGTAACTCTGTGCGTATTTGCCATAAAACGCACTGTGTGAAAATTGAGCTTTATACGATTCCAGACAAAGCAAAGCAGTAACTACTCCATTGAAATGCAATGAACTCCACGTTCAGAGATACCTTCATCGCCAAGGCAATTTTCAGCTAGCCTTGAAATGCAGGTCTCTTCCATCAACTTCAGCTTTAAATACATGTTCGCTATACGGACACAACACAGCATGTGGATGAGGCTTTTACTCAACATCAAAGGGCGGAGAGTTTCTTGTGTGAGACCAACTCCACTCAGGTCACTAACTTCACACACCATCACCATTAGACCCGTTTCGCACGAAAACCCTATTTCGTAACACTGAGCATATTTGCCATAAAACGCACTGTGTTGAAATTGAGCTTTATGAGAATTCCACACAAAGCAAAGCTGCAACTGCTCCATTGAAATGCAACGAACTCCATGTTCAGAGATACTTCCATCGCCAAGGCAATTTTCAGCTAGCCTTGAAATGCAAGGCTCTGGCATCAGCTCCAGCACCAAGTACATGTTAGCTATAGGGACTCAGCACAGCATGTGGATGAGGCTGTTACTCAACACGAAAGGCACAATGTTTCTTGTGTGAGACCAACTCCACTCAAGTCGCTAACCTCACACACTTACACCATTAGACCCGTTTCGCACGAAAACCCTTTTGGTCACACTGTGCATATTTGTCATAAAACGCACTGTTTTGAAATTGAGCTTTATGAGAATTCCAGACAAAGCAAAGCTGTAACTGCTCCATTGAAATGCAATGAACTCCACGTTCAGAGATACCTTCATCGCCAAGGCAATTTTCAGCTAGCCTTGAAATGCAGGTCTCTTCCATCAACTTCAGCTTTAAATGCATGCTAGCTATACGGACACAACACAGCATGTGGATGAGGCTTTATTCAACACAAAAGGGCACAATGTTTCTTGTGTGTGACCAACTCCACTCAGGTCACTAATCTCACACACCATCACCATTACACCCGTTTCGCACGAAAAAACAGTTTCGTCACAGTGTGTGTAATGGTCATAGAACGCATTGCAGTGAAAACTGGTTTATTGCGTATACACCACAAAGCAAAGCTGTAACTGCTCCATTGAAGTGCAACCAACTCCACGTTCAGAGAACACTTCATCACCAAGGCAATTTTCAGTTAGCTTTGAAATGGAAGGCTCTTACATCAACTTCGGCTTTAAATACATGTTCGCTATACGGACTAAACAGCATGTGGATGAGGCTTTTACTCAACATCAATGGGCAGAGAGTTTCTTGTGTGAGACCAACTCCACTCAGGTCACTAACCTCACACACCATCACCATTACACCCGTTTCGCACGAAAACCCTATTTCGTAACACTGAGCATATTTGCCATAAAACGCACTGTGTTGAAATTGAGCTTTATGAGAATTCCACACAAAGCAAAGCTGCAACTGCTCCATTGAAATGCAACGAACTCCATGTTCAGAGATACTTCCATCGCCAAGCAATTTTCAGCTAGCCTTGAAATGCAAGGCTCTGGCATCAGCTCCAGCACCAAGTACATGTTAGCTATAGGGACACAACACAGCATGTGGATGAGGCTTTTACTCAACATCAATGGGCAGAGAGTTTCTTGTGTGAGACCAACTCCACTCACGACACTAATCTCACACACCATCACCATTAGACCCATTTTGCACGAAAACCCTGCTTTGTAACTCTGTGCGTATTTGCCATAAAACGCACTGTGTGAAAATTGAGCTTTATACGATTCCAGACAAAGCAAAGCAGTAACTACTCCATTGAAATGCAATGAACTCCACGTTCAGAGATACCTTCATCGCCAAGGCAATTTTCAGCTAGCCTTGAAATGCAGGTCTCTTCCATCAACTTCAGCTTTAAATAGATGGTAGCTATACGGACACAACACAGCATGTGGATGAGGCTTTTACTCAACATCAAAGGGCAGAGAGTTTCTTGTGTGAGACCAACTCCACTCAGGTCACTAACCTCACACACCATCACCATTAGACCCGTTTCGCACGAAAACCCTATTTCGTAACACTGAGCATATTTGCCATAAAACGCACTGTGTTGAAATTGAGCTTTATGAGAATTCCACACAAAGCAAAGCTGCAACTGCTCCATTGAAATGCAACGAAATCCATGTTCAGAGATACTTCCATCGCCAAGGCAATTTTCAGCTAGCCTTGAAATGCAAGGCTCTGGCATCAGCTCCAGCACCAAGTACATGTTAGCTATAGGGACTCAGCACAGCATGTGGATGAGGCTGTTACTCAACACGAAAGGCACAATGTTTCTTGTGTGAGACCAACTCCACTCAAGTCGCTAACCTCACACACTTACACCATTAGACCCGTTTCGCACGAAAACCCTTTTGGTCACACTGTGCATATTTGTCATAAAACGCACTGTTTTGAAATTGAGCTTTATGAGAATTCCAGACAAAGCAAAGCTGTAACTGCTCCATTGAAATGCAATGAACTCCAGGTTCAGAGATACCTTCATCGCCAAGGCAATTTTCAGCTAGCCTTGAAATGCAGGTCTCTTCCATCAACTTCAGCTTTAAATGCATGCTAGCTATACGGACACAACACAGCATGTGGATGAGGCTTTATTCAACACAAAAGGGCACAATGTTTCTTGTGTGTGACCAACTCCACTCAGGTCACTAATCTCACACACCATCACCATTACACCCGTTTCGCACGAAAAAACAGTTTCGTCACAGTGTGTGTAATGGTCATAGAACGCATTGCAGTGAAAACTGGTTTATTGCGTATACACCACAAAGCAAAGCTGTAACTGCTCCATTGAAGTGCAACCAACTCCACGTTCAGAGAACACTTCATCACCAAGGCAATTTTCAGTTAGCTTTGAAATGGAAGGCTCTTACATCAACTTCGGCTTTAAATACATGTTCGCTATACGGACTAAACAGCATGTGGATGAGGCTTTTACTCAACATCAATGTGCAGAGAGTTTCTTGTGTGAGACCAACTCCACTCAGGTCACTAACCTCACACACCATCACCATTAGACCCGTTTCGCACGAAAACCCTATTTCGTAACACTGAGCATATTTGCCATAAAACGCACTGTGTTGAAATTGAGCTTTATGAGAATTCCAGACAAAGCAAAGCTGCAACTGCTCCATTGAAATGCAACGAACTCCATGTTCAGAGATACTTCCATCGCCAAGCAATTTTCAGCTAGCCTTGAAATGCAAGGCTCTGGCATCAGCTCCAGCACCAAGTACATGTTAGCTATAGGGACACAACACAGCATGTGGATGAGGCTTTTACTCAACATCAATGGGCAGAGAGTTTCTTGTGTGAGACCAACTCCACTCACGACACTAATCTCACACACCATCACCATTAGACCCATTTTGCACGAAAACCCTGCTTTGTAACTCTGTGCGTATTTGCCATAAAACGCACTGTGTGAAAATTGAGCTTTATACGATTCCAGACAAAGCAAAGCAGTAACTACTCCATTGAAATGCAATGAACTCCACGTTCAGAGATACCTTCATCGCCAAGGCAATTTTCAGCTAGCCTTGAAATGCAGGTCTCTTCCATCAACTTCAGCTTTAAATAGATGGTAGCTATACGGACACAACACAGCATGTGGATGAGGCTTTTACTCAACATCAAAGGGCAGAGAGTTTCTTGTGTGAGACCAACTCCACTCAGGTCACTAACCTCACACACCATCACCATTAGACCCGTTTCGCACGAAAACCCTATTTCGTAACACTGAGCATATTTGCCATAAAACGCACTGTGTTGAAATTGAGCTTTATGAGAATTCCACACAAAGCAAAGCTGCAACTGCTCCATTGAAATGCAACGAAATCCATGTTCAGAGATACTTCCATCGCCAAGGCAATTTTCAGCTAGCCTTGAAATGCAAGGCTCTGGCATCAGCTCCAGCACCAAGTACATGTTAGCTATAGGGACTCAGCACAGCATGTGGATGAGGCTGTTACTCAACACGAAAGGCACAATGTTTCTTGTGTGAGACCAACTCCACTCAAGTCGCTAACCTCACACACTTACACCATTAGACCCGTTTCGCACGAAAACCCTTTTGGTCACACTGTGCATATTTGTCATAAAACGCACTGTTTTGAAATTGAGCTTTATGAGAATTCCAGACAAAGCAAAGCTGTAACTGCTCCATTGAAATGCAATGAACTCCAGGTTCAGAGATACCTTCATCGCCAAGGCAATTTTCAGCTAGCCTTGAAATGCAGGTCTCTTCCATCAACTTCAGCTTTAAATGCATGCTAGCTATACGGACACAACACAGCATGTGGATGAGGCTTTATTCAACACAAAAGGGCACAATGTTTCTTGTGTGTGACCAACTCCACTCAGGTCACTAATCTCACACACCATCACCATTACACCCGTTTCGCACGAAAAAACAGTTTCGTCACAGTGTGTGTAATGGTCATAGAACGCATTGCAGTGAAAATTGGTTTATTGCGTATACACCACAAAGCAAAGCTGTAACTGCTCCATTGAAGTGCAACCAACTCCACGTTCAGAGAACACTTCATCACCAAGGCAATTTTCAGTTAGCTTTGAAATGGAAGGCTCTTACATCAACTTCGGCTTTAAATACATGTTCGCTATACGGACTAAACAGCATGTGGATGAGGCTTTTACTCAACATCAATGGGCAGAGAGTTTCTTGTGTGAGACCAACTCCACTCAGGTCACTAACCTCACACACCATCACCATTAGACCCGTTTCGCACGAAAACCCTATTTCGTAACACTGAGCATATTTGCCATAAAACGCACTGTGTTGAAATTGAGCTTTATGAGAATTCCAGACAAAGCAAAGCTGCAACTGCTCCATTGAAATGCAACGAACTCCATGTTCAGAGATACTTCCATCGCCAAGGCAATTTTCAGCTAGCCTTGAAATGCAAGGCTCTGGCATCAGCTCCAGCACCAAGTACATGTTAGCTATAGGGACACAACACAGCATGTGGATGAGGCTTTTACTCAACATCAATGGGCAGAGAGTTTCTTGTGTGAGACCAACTCCACTCACGACACTAATCTCACACACCATCACAATTAGACCCGTTTCGCACGAAAACCCTGCTTTGTAACTCTGTGCGTATTTGCCATAAAACGCACTGTGTGAAAATTGAGCTTTATACGATTCCAGACAAAGCAAAGCAGTAACTACTCCATTGAAATGCAATGAACTCCACGTTCAGAGATACCTTCATCGCCAAGGCAATTTTCAGCTAGCCTTGAAATGCAGGTCTCTTCCATCAACTTCAGCTTTAAATACATGTTCGCTATACGGACACAACACAGCATGTGGATGAGGCTTTTACTCAACATCAAAGGGCGGAGAGTTTCTTGTGTGAGACCAACTCCACTCAGGTCACTAACTTCACACACCATCACCATTAGACCCGTTTCGCACGAAAACCCTATTTCGTAACACTGAGCATATTTGCCATAAAACGCACTGTGTTGAAATTGAGCTTTATGAGAATTCCACACAAAGCAAAGCTGCAACTGCTCCATTGAAATGCAACGAACTCCATGTTCAGAGATACTTCCATCGCCAAGGCAATTTTCAGCTAGCCTTGAAATGCAAGGCTCTGGCATCAGCTCCAGCACCAAGTACATGTTAGCTATAGGGACTCAGCACAGCATGTGGATGAGGCTGTTACTCAACACGAAAGGCACAATGTTTCTTGTGTGAGACCAACTCCACTCAAGTCGCTAACCTCACACACTTACACCATTAGACCCGTTTCGCACGAAAACCCTTTTGGTCACACTGTGCATATTTGTCATAAAACGCACTGTTTTGAAATTGAGCTTTATGAGAATTCCAGACAAAGCAAAGCTGTAACTGCTCCATTGAAATGCAATGAACTCCACGTTCAGAGATACCTTCATCGCCAAGGCAATTTTCAGCTAGCCTTGAAATGCAGGTCTCTTCCATCAACTTCAGCTTTAAATGCATGCTAGCTATACGGACACAACACAGCATGTGGATGAGGCTTTATTCAACACAAAAGGGCACAATGTTTCTTGTGTGTGACCAACTCCACTCAGGTCACTAATCTCACACACCATCACCATTACACCCGTTTCGCACGAAAAAACAGTTTCGTCACAGTGTGTGTAATGGTCATAGAACGCATTGCAGTGAAAACTGGTTTATTGCGTATACACCACAAAGCAAAGCTGTAACTGCTCCATTGAAGTGCAACCAACTCCACGTTCAGAGAACACTTCATCACCAAGGCAATTTTCAGTTAGCTTTGAAATGGAAGGCTCTTACATCAACTTCGGCTTTAAATACATGTTCGCTATACGGACTAAACAGCATGTGGATGAGGCTTTTACTCAACATCAATGGGCAGAGAGTTTCTTGTGTGAGACCAACTCCACTCAGGTCACTAACCTCACACACCATCACCATTACACCCGTTTCGCACGAAAACCCTATTTCGTAACACTGAGCATATTTGCCATAAAACGCACTGTGTTGAAATTGAGCTTTATGAGAATTCCACACAAAGCAAAGCTGCAACTGCTCCATTGAAATGCAACGAACTCCATGTTCAGAGATACTTCCATCGCCAAGCAATTTTCAGCTAGCCTTGAAATGCAAGGCTCTGGCATCAGCTCCAGCACCAAGTACATGTTAGCTATAGGGACACAACACAGCATGTGGATGAGGCTTTTACTCAACATCAATGGGCAGAGAGTTTCTTGTGTGAGACCAACTCCACTCACGACACTAATCTCACACACCATCACCATTAGACCCATTTTGCACGAAAACCCTGCTTTGTAACTCTGTGCGTATTTGCCATAAAACGCACTGTGTGAAAATTGAGCTTTATACGATTCCAGACAAAGCAAAGCAGTAACTACTCCATTGAAATGCAATGAACTCCACGTTCAGAGATACCTTCATCGCCAAGGCAATTTTCAGCTAGCCTTGAAATGCAGGTCTCTTCCATCAACTTCAGCTTTAAATAGATGGTAGCTATACGGACACAACACAGCATGTGGATGAGGCTTTTACTCAACATCAAAGGGCAGAGAGTTTCTTGTGTGAGACCAACTCCACTCAGGTCACTAACCTCACACACCATCACCATTAGACCCGTTTCGCACGAAAACCCTATTTCGTAACACTGAGCATATTTGCCATAAAACGCACTGTGTTGAAATTGAGCTTTATGAGAATTCCACACAAAGCAAAGCTGCAACTGCTCCATTGAAATGCAACGAAATCCACGTTCAGAGATACTTCCACCGCCAAGGCAATTTTCAGCTAGCCTTGAAATGCAAGGCTCTGGCATCAGCTCCAGCACCAAGTACATGTTAGCTATAGGGACTCAGCACAGCATGTGGATGAGGCTGTTACTCAACACGAAAGGCACAATGTTTCTTGTGTGAGACCAACTCCACTCAAGTCGCTAACCTCACACACTTACACCATTAGACCCGTTTCGCACGAAAACCCTTTTGGTCACACTGTGCATATTTGTCATAAAACGCACTGTTTTGAAATTGAGCTTTATGAGAATTCCAGACAAAGCAAAGCTGTAACTGCTCCATTGAAATGCAATGAACTCCAGGTTCAGAGATACCTTCATCGCCAAGGCAATTTTCAGCTAGCCTTGAAATGCAGGTCTCTTCCATCAACTTCAGCTTTAAATGCATGCTAGCTATACGGACACAACACAGCATGTGGATGAGGCTTTATTCAACACAAAAGGGCACAATGTTTCTTGTGTGTGACCAACTCCACTCAGGTCACTAATCTCACACACCATCACCATTACACCCGTTTCGCACGAAAAAACAGTTTCGTCACAGTGTGTGTAATGGTCATAGAACGCATTGCAGTGAAAATTGGTTTATTGCGTATACACCACAAAGCAAAGCTGTAACTGCTCCATTGAAGTGCAACCAACTCCACGTTCAGAGAACACTTCATCACCAAGGCAATTTTCAGTTAGCTTTGAAATGGAAGGCTCTTACATCAACTTCGGCTTTAAATACATGTTCGCTATACGGACTAAACAGCATGTGGATGAGGCTTTTACTCAACATCAATGGGCAGAGAGTTTCTTGTGTGAGACCAACTCCACTCAGGTCACTAACCTCACACACCATCACCATTAGACCCGTTTCGCACGAAAACCCTATTTCGTAACACTGAGCATATTTGCCATAAAACGCACTGTGTTGAAATTGAGCTTTATGAGAATTCCAGACAAAGCAAAGCTGCAACTGCTCCATTGAAATGCAACGAACTCCATGTTCAGAGATACTTCCATCGCCAAGCAATTTTCAGCTAGCCTTGAAATGCAAGGCTCTGGCATCAGCTCCAGCACCAAGTACATGTTAGCTATAGGGACACAACACAGCATGTGGATGAGGCTTTTACTCAACATCAATGGGCAGAGAGTTTCTTGTGTGAGACCAACTCCACTCACGACACTAATCTCACACACCATCACCATTAGACCCATTTTGCACGAAAACCCTGCTTTGTAACTCTGTGCGTATTTGCCATAAAACGCACTGTGTGAAAATTGAGCTTTATACGATTCCAGACAAAGCAAAGCAGTAACTACTCCATTGAAATGCAATGAACTCCACGTTCAGAGATACCTTCATCGCCAAGGCAATTTTCAGCTAGCCTTGAAATGCAGGTCTCTTCCATCAACTTCAGCTTTAAATAGATGGTAGCTATACGGACACAACACAGCATGTGGATGAGGCTTTTACTCAACATCAAAGGGCAGAGAGTTTCTTGTGTGAGACCAACTCCACTCAGGTCACTAACCTCACACACCATCACCATTACACCCGTTTCGCACGAAAACCCTATTTTGTAACACTGAGCATATTTGCCATAAAACGCACTGTGTTGAAATTGAGCTTTATGAGAATTCCACACAAAGCAAAGCTGCAACTGCTCCATTGAAATGCAACGAAATCCATGTTCAGAGATACTTCCACCGCCAAGGCAATTTTCAGCTAGCCTTGAAATGCAAGGCTCTGGCATCAGCTCCAGCACCAAGTACATGTTAGCTATAGGGACTCAGCACAGCATGTGGATGAGGCTGTTACTCAACACGAAAGGCACAATGTTTCTTGTGTGAGACCAACTCCACTCAAGTCGCTAACCTCACACACTTACACCATTAGACCCGTTTCGCACGAAAACCCTTTTGGTCACACTGTGCATATTTGTCATAAAACGCACTGTTTTGAAATTGAGCTTTATGAGAATTCCAGACAAAGCAAAGCTGTAACTGCTCCATTGAAATGCAATGAACTCCAGGTTCAGAGATACCTTCATCGCCAAGGCAATTTTCAGCTAGCCTTGAAATGCAGGTCTCTTCCATCAACTTCAGCTTTAAATGCATGCTAGCTATACGGACACAACACAGCATGTGGATGAGGCTTTATTCAACACAAAAGGGCACAATGTTTCTTGTGTGTGACCAACTCCACTCAGGTCACTAATCTCACACACCATCACCATTACACCCGTTTCGCACGAAAAAACAGTTTCGTCACAGTGTGTGTAATGGTCATAGAACGCATTGCAGTGAAAATTGGTTTATTGCGTATACACCACAAAGCAAAGCTGTAACTGCTCCATTGAAGTGCAACCAACTCCACGTTCAGAGAACACTTCATCACCAAGGCAATTTTCAGTTAGCTTTGAAATGGAAGGCTCTTACATCAACTTCGGCTTTAAATACATGTTCGCTATACGGACTAAACAGCATGTGGATGAGGCTTTTACTCAACATCAATGGGCAGAGAGTTTCTTGTGTGAGACCAACTCCACTCAGGTCACTAACCTCACACACCATCACCATTAGACCCGTTTCGCACGAAAACCCTATTTCGTAACACTGAGCATATTTGCCATAAAACGCACTGTGTTGAAATTGAGCTTTATGAGAATTCCAGACAAAGCAAAGCTGCAACTGCTCCATTGAAATGCAACGAACTCCATGTTCAGAGATACTTCCATCGCCAAGGCAATTTTCAGCTAGCCTTGAAATGCAAGGCTCTGGCATCAGCTCCAGGACCAAGTACATGTTAGCTATAGGGACACAACACAGCATGTGGATGAGGCTTTTACTCAACATCAATGGGCAGAGAGTTTCTTGTGTGAGACCAACTCCACTCACGACACTAATCTCACACACCATCACAATTAGACCCGTTTCGCACGAAAACCCTGCTTTGTAACTCTGTGCATATTTGCCGTAAAACGCACTGTGTGAAAATTGAGCTTTATGCGATTCCAGACAAAGCAAAGCAGTAACTGCTCCATTGAAATGCAATGAACTCCACGTTCAGAGATACCTTCATCGCCAAGGCAATTTTCAGCTAGCCTTGAAATGCAGGTCTCTTCCATCAACTTCAGCTTTAAATAGATGGTAGCTATACGGACACAACACAGCATGTGGATGAGGCTTTTACTCAACATCAAAGGGCAGAGAGTTTCTTGTGTGAGACCAACTCCACTCAGGTCACTAACCTCACACACCATCACCATTAGACCCGTTTCGCACGAAAACCCTATTTCGTAACACTGAGCATATTTGCCATAAAACGCACTGTGTTGAAATTGAGCTTTATGAGAATTCCACACAAAGCAAAGCTGCAACTGCTCCATTGAAATGCAACGAACTCCACGTTCAGAGATACTTCCATCGCCAAGGCAATTTTCAGCTAGCCTTGAAATGCAAGGCTCTGGCATCAGCTCCAGCACCAAGTACATGTTAGCTATAGGGACTCAGCACAGCATGTGGATGAGGCTGTTACTCAACACGAAAGGCACAATGTTTCTTGTGTGAGACCAACTACACTAAAGTCGCTAACCTCACACACTTACACCATTAGACCCGTTTCGCACGAAAACCCTGTTTTGTAACTCTGTGCGTATTTGCCATAAAACGCACTGTGTGAAAATTGAGCTTTATACGATTCCAGACAAAGCAAAGCAGTAACTACTCCATTGAAATGCAATGAACTCCACGTTCAGAGATACCTTCATCGCCAAGGCAATTTTCAGCTAGCCTTGAAATGCAGGTCTCTTCCATCAACTTCAGCTTTAAATACATGTTCGCTATACGGACACAACACAGCATGTGGATGAGGCTTTTACTCAACATCAAAGGGCGGAGAGTTTCTTGTGTGAGACCAACTCCACTCAGGTCACTAACTTCACACACCATCACCATTAGACCCGTTTCGCACGAAAACCCTATTTCGTAACACTGAGCATATTTGCCATAAAACGCACTGTGTTGAAATTGAGCTTTATGAGAATTCCACACAAAGCAAAGCTGCAACTGCTCCATTGAAATGCAACGAACTCCACGTTCAGAGATACTTTCATCGCCAAGGCAATTTTCAGCTAGCCTTGAAATGCAAGGCTCTGGCATCAGCTCCAGCACCAAGTACATGTTAGCTATAGGGACTCAGCACAGCATGTGGATGAGGCTGTTACTCAACACGAAAGGCACAATGTTTCTTGTGTGAGACCAACTCCACTCAAGTCGCTAACCTCACACACTTACACCATTAGACCCGTTTCGCACGAAAACCCTTTTGGTCACACTGTGCATATTAGTCATAAAACGCACTGTTTTGAATTTGAGCTTTATGAGAATTCCAGACAAAGCAAAGCTGTAACTGCTCCATTGAAATGCAATGAACTCCACGTTCAGAGATACCTTCATCGCCAAGGCAATTTTCAGCTAGCTTTGAAATGCAGGTCTCTTCCATCAACTTCAGCTTTAAATGCATGCTAGCTATACGGACACAACACAGCATGTGGATGAGGCTTTATTCAACACAAAAGGGCACAATGTTTCTTGTGTGTGACCAACTCCACTCAGGTCACTAATCTCACACACCATCACCATTACACCCGTTTCGCACGAAAAAACAGTTTCGTCACAGTGTGTGTAATGGTCATAGAACGCATTGCAGTGAAAATTGGTTTATTGCGTATACACCACAAAGCAAAGCTGTAACTGCTCCATTGAAGTGCAACCAACTCCACGTTCAGAGAACACTTCATCACCAAGGCAATTTTCAGTTAGCTTTGAAATGGAAGGCTCTTACATCAACTTTAGCTTTAAATACATGTTCGCTATATGGACTAAACAGCATGTGGATGAGGCTTTTACTCAACATCAATGGGCAGAGAGTTTCTTGTGTGAGACCAACTCCACTCAGGTCACTAACCTCACACACCATCACCATTAGACCCGTTTCGCACGAAAACCCTATTTCGTAACACTGAGCATATTTGCCATAAAACGCACTGTGTTGAAATTGAGCTTTATGAGAATTCCACACAAAGCAAAGCTGCAACTGCTCCATTGAAATGCAACAAACTCCATGTTCAGAGATACTTCCATCGCCAAGGCAATTTTCAGCTAGCCTTGAAATGCAAGGCTCTGGCATCAGCTCCAGCACCAAGTACATGTTAGCTATAGGGACACAACACAGCATGTGGATGAGGCTTTTACTCAACATCAATGGGCAGAGAGTTTCTTGTGTGAGACCAACTCCACTCACGACACTAATCTCACACACCATCACCATTAGACCCATTTTGCACGAAAACCCTGCTTTGTAACTCTGTGCGTATTTGCCATAAAACGCACTGTGTGAAAATTGAGCTTTATACGATTCCAGGCAAAGCAAAGCAGTAACTGCTCCATTGAAATGCAATGAACTCCACGTTCAGAGATACCTTCATCGCCAAGGCAATTTTCAGCTAGCCTTGAAATGCAGGTCTCTTCCATCAACTTCAGCTTTAAATACATGTTCGCTATACGGACACAACACAGCATGTGGATGAGGCTTTTACTCAACATCAATGGGCAGAGAGTTTCTTGTGTGAGACCAACTCCACTCAGGTCACTAACCTCACACACCATCACCATTACACCCGTTTCGCACGAAAACCCTATTTCGTAACACTGAGCATATTTGCCATAAAACGCACTGTGTTGAAATTGAGCTTTATGAGAATTCCACACAAAGCAAAGCTGCAACTGCTCCATTGAAATGCAACGAACTCCACGTTCAGAGATACTTCCATCGCCAAGGCAATTTTCAGCTAGCCTTGAAATGCAAGGCTCTGGCATCAGCTCCAGCACCAAGTACATGTGAGCTATAGGGACTCAGCACAGCATGTGGATGAGGCTGTTACTCAACACGAAAGGCACAATGTTTCTTGTGTGAGACCAACTCCACTCAAGTCGCTAACCTCACACACTTACACCATTAGACCCGTTTCGCACGAAAACCCTTTTGGTCACACTGTGCATATTTGTCATAAAACGCACTGTTTTGAAATTGAGCTTTATGAGAATTCCAGACAAAGTAAAGCTGTAACTGCTCCATTGAAATACAATGAACTCCAGGTTCAGAGATACCTTCATCGCCAAGGCAATTTTCAGCTAGCCTTGAAATGCAGGTTTCTTCCATCAACTTCAGCTTTAAATGCATGCTAGCTATACGGACACAACACAGCATGTGGATGAGGCTTTATTCAACACAAAAGGGCACAATGTTTCTTGTGTGTGACCAACTCCACTCAGGTCAATAACCTCACACACCATCACCATTACACCCGTTTCGCACGAAAACCCTGCTTTGTAACTCTGTGCGTATTTGCAATAAAACGCACTGTGTGAAAATTGAGCTTTATACGATTCCAGACAAAGCAAAGCTGTAACTGCTCCATTGAAATGCAATGAACTCCACGTTCAGAGATACCTTCATCGCCAAGGCAATTTTCAGCTAGCCTTGAAATGCAGGTCTCTTCCATCAACTTCAGCTTTAAATGCATGCTAGCTATACGGACACAACACAGCATGTGGATGAGGCTTTATTCAACACAAAAGGGCACAATGTTTCTTGTGTGTGACCAACTCCACTCAGGTCACTAATCTCACACACCATCACCATTACACCCGTTTCGCACGAAAAAACAGTTTCATCACAGTGTGTGTAATAGTCATAGAACGCATTGCAGTGAAAACTGGTTTATTGCGTATACACCACAAAGCAAAGCTGTAACTGCTCCATTGAAGTGCAACCAACTCCACGTTCAGAGAGCACTTCATCACCAAGGCAATTTTCAGCTAGCTTTGAAATTGAAGGCTCTTACATCAACTTCGGCTTTAAATACATGTTCGCTATACGGACTAAACAGCATGTGGATGAGGCTTTTACTCAACATCAATGTGCAGAGAGTTTCTTGTGTGAGACCAACTCCACTCAGGTCACTAACCTCACACACCATCACCATTAGACCCGTTTCGCACGAAAACCCTATTTCGTAACACTGAGCATATTTGCCGTAAAACGCACTGTGTTGAAATTGAGCTTTATGAGAATTCCACACAAAGCAAAGCTGCAACTGCTCCATTGAAATGCAACGAACTCCATGTTCAGAGATACTTCCATCGCCAAGGCAATTTTCAGCTAGCCTTGAAATGCAAGGCTCTGGCATCAGCTCCAGGACCAAGTACATGTTAGCTATAGGGACACAACACAGCATGTGGATGAGGCTTTTACTCAACATCAATGGGCAGAGAGTTTCTTGTGTGAGACCAACTCCACTCACGACACTAATCTCACACACCATCACCATTAGACCCATTTTGCACGAAAACCCTGCTTTGTAACTCTGTGCGTATTTGCCATAAAACGCACTGTGTGAAAATTGAGCTTTATACGATTCCAGACAAAGCAAAGCAGTAACTACTCCATTGAAATGCAATGAACTCCACGTTCAGAGATACCTTCATCGCCAAGGCAATTTTCAGCTAGCCTTGAAATGCAGGTCTCTTCCATCAACTTCAGCTTTAAATACATGGTAGCTATAGGGACACAACACAGCATGTGGATGAGGCTTTTACTCAACATCAAAGGGCAGAGAGTTTCTTGTGTGAGACCAACTCCACTCAGGTCACTAAACTCACACACCATCACCATTACACCCGTTTCGCACGAAAACCCTATTTCGTAACACTGAGCATATTTGCCATAAAACGCACTGTGTTGAAATTGAGCTTTATGAGAATTCCACACAAAGCAAAGCTGCAACTGCTCCATTGAAATGCAACGAACTCCATGTTCAGAGATACTTCCATCGCCAAGGCAATTTTCAGCTAGCCTTGAAATGCAAGGCTCTGGCATCAGCTCCAGCACCAAGTACATGTGAGCTATAGGGACTCAGCACAGCCTGTGGATGAGGCTGTTACTCAACACGAAAGGCACAATGTTTCTTGTGTGAGACCAACTCCACTCAAGTCGCTAACCTCACACACTTACACCATTAGACCCGTTTCGCACGAAAACCCTTTTGGTCACACTGTGCATATTTGTCATAAAACGCACTGTTTTGAAATTGAGCTTTATGAGAATTCCAGACAAAGCAAAGCTGTAACTGCTCCTTTGAAATACAATGAACTCCACGTTCAGAGATACCTTCATCGCCAAGGCAATTTTCAGCTAGCCTTGAAATGCAGGTCTCTTCCATCAACTTCAGCTTTAAATGCATGCTAGCTATACGGACACAACACAGCATGTGGATGAGGCTTTATTCAACACAAAAGGGCACAATGTTTCTTGTGTGAGACCAACTCCACTCAGGTCACTAATCTCACACACCATCACCATTACACCCGTTTCGCACGAAAAAACAGTTTCGTCACAGTGTGTGTAATGGTCATAGAACGCATTGCAGTGAAAACTGGTTTATTGCGTATACACCACAAAGCAAAGCTGTAACTGCTCCATTGAAGTGCAACCAACTCCACGTTCAGAGAACACTTCATCGCCAAGGCAATTTTCAGCTAGCCTTGAAATGGAAGGCTCTTACATCAACTTCAGCTTTAAATACATGTTCGCTATATGGACTAAACAGCATGTGGATGAGGCTTTTACTCAACATCAATGTGCAGAGAGTTTCTTGTGTGAGACCAACTCCACTCAGGTCACTAACCTCACACACCATCACCATTAGACCCGTTTCGCACGAAAACCCTATTTCGTAACACTGAGCATATTTGCCATAAAACGCACTGTGTTGAAATTGAGCTTTATGAGAATTCCAGACAAAGCAAAGCTGCAACTGCTCCATTGAAATGCAACGAACTCCATGTTCAGAGATACTTCCATCGCCAAGGCAATTTTCAGCTAGCCTTGAAATGCAAGGCTCTGGCATCAGCTCCAGCACCAAGTACATGTTAGCTATAGGGACACAACACAGCATGTGGATGAGGCTTTTACTCAACATCAATGGGCAGAGAGTTTCTTGTGTGAGACCAACTCCACTTACGACACTAATCTCACACACCATCACCATTAGACCCATTTTGCAAAAAAACCCTGCTTTGTAACTCTGTGCGTATTTGCCATAAAACGCACTGTGTGAAAATTGAGCTTTATACGATTCCAGACAAAGCAAAGCAGTAACTACTCCATTGAAATGCAATGAACTCCACGTTCAGAGATACCTTCATCGCCAAGGCAATTTTCAGCTAGCCTTGAAATGCAGGTCTCTTCCATCAACTTCAGCTTTAAATACATGTTCGCTATACGGACACAACACAGCATGTGGATGAGGCTTTTACTCAACATCAAAGGGCAGAGAGTTTCTTGTGTGAGACCAACTCCACTCAGGTCACTAACCTCACACACCATCACCATTACACCCGTTTCGCACGAAAACCCTATTTCGTAACACTGAGCATATTTGCCATAAAACGCACTGTGTTGAAATTGAGCTTTATGAGAATTCCACACAAAGCAAAGCTGCAACTGCTCCATTGAAATGCAACGAACTCCATGTTCAGAGATACTTCCATCGCCAAGGCAATTTTCAGCTAGCCTTGAAATGCAAGGCTCTGGCATCAGCTCCAGCACCAAGTACATGTTAGCTATAGGGACTCAGCACAGCATGTGGATGAGGCTGTTACTCAACACGAAAGGCACAATGTTTCTTGTGTGAGACCAACTCCACTCAAGTCGCTAACCTCACACACTTACACCATTAGACCCGTTTCGCACGAAAACCCTTTTGGTCACACTGTGCATATTTGTCATAAAACGCACTGTTTTGAAATTGAGCTTTATGAGAATTCCAGACAAAGCAAAGCTGTAACTGCTCCATTGAAATACAATGAACTCCAGGTTCAGAGATACCTTCATCGCCAAGGCAATTTTCAGCTAGCCTTGAAATGCAGGTCTCTTCCATCAACTTCAGCTTTAAATGCATGCTAGCTTTACGGACTCAACACAGCATGTGGATGAGGCTTTATTCAACACAAAAGAGCACAATGTTTCTTGTGTGTGACCAACTCCACTCAGGTCACTAACCTCACACACCATCACCATTACACCCGTTTCACACGAAAAAACAGTTTCGTCACAGTGTGTGTAATGGTCATAGAACGCATTGCAGTGAAAATTGGTTTATTGCGTATACACCACAAAGCAAAGATATAACTGCTCCATTGAAGTGCAACCAACTCCACGTTCAGAGAGCACTTCATCACCAAGGCAATTTTCAGCTAGCTTTGAAATTGAAGGCTCTTACATCAACTTCGGCTTTAAATACATGTTCGCTATACGGACTAAACAGCATGTGGATGAGGCTTTTACTCAACATCAATGGGCAGAGAGTTTCTTGTGTGAGACCAACTCCACTCAGGTCACTAACCTCACACACCATCACCATTAGACCCGTTTAGCACGAAAACCCTATTTCGTAACACTGAGCATATTTGCCATAAAACGCACTGTGTTGAAATTGAGCTTTATGAGAATTCCAGACAAAGCAAAGCTGCAACTGCTCCATTGAAATGCAACGAACTCCATGTTCAGAGATACTTCCATCGCCAAGGCAATTTTCAGCTAGCCTTGAAATGCAAGGCTCTGGCATCAGCTCCAGCACCAAGTACATGTTAGCTATAGGGACACAACACAGCATGTGGATGAGGTTTTTACTCAACATCAATGGGCAGAGAGTTTCTTGTGTGAGACCAACTCCACTCACGACACTAATCTCACACACCATCACCATTAGACCCGTTTTGCACGAAAACCCTGCTTTGTAACTCTGTGCGTATTTGCCATAAAACGCACTGTGTGAAAATTGAGCTTTATACGATTCCAGACAAAGCAAAGCAGTAACTACTCCATTGAAATGCAATGAACTCCACGTTCAGAGATACCTTCATCGCCAAGGCAATTTTCAGCTAGCCTTGAAATGCAGCTCCAGCACCAAGTACATGTTAGCTATAGGGACACAACACAGCATGTGGATGAGGCTTTTACTCAACATCAATGGGGAGAGAGTTTCTTGTGTGAGACCAACTCCACTCACGACACTAATCTCACACACCATCACCATTAGACCCGTTTCGCACGAAAACCCTATTTCGTAACACTGAGCATATTTGCCATAAAACGCACTGTGTTGAAATTGAGCTTTATGAGAATTCCACACAAAGCAAAGCTGCAACTGCTCCATTGAAATGCAACGAACTCCACGTTCAGAGATACTTCCATCGCCAAGGCAATTTTCAGCTAGCCTTGAAATGCAAGGCTCTGGCATCAGCTCCAGCACCAAGTACATGTTAGCTATAGGGACTCAGCACAGCATGTGGATGAGGCTGTTACTCAACACGAAAGGCACAATGTTTCTTGTGTGAGACCAACTCCACTCAAGTCGCTAACCTCACACACTTACACCATTAGACCCGTTTCGCACGAAAACCCTTTTGGTCACACTGTGCATATTAGTCATAAAACGCACTGATTTGAATTTGAGCTTTATGAGAATTCCAGACAAAGCAAAGCTGTAACTGCTCCATTGAAATGCAATGAACTCCACGTTCAGAGATACCTTCATCGCCAAGGCAATTTTCAGCTAGCCTTGAAATGCAGGTCTCTTCCATCAACTTCAGCTTTAAATGCATGCTAGCTATACGGACACAACACAGCATGTGGATGAGGCTTTATTCAACACAAAAGGGCACAATGTTTCTTGTGTGTGACCAACTCCACTCAGGTCACTAATCTCACACACCATCACCATTACACCCGTTTCGCACGAAAAAACAGTTTCGTCACAGTGTGTGTAATGGTCATAGAACGCATTGCAGTGAAAACTGGTTTATTGCGTATACACCACAAAGCAAAGCTGTAACTGCTCCATTGAAGTGCAACCAACTCCACGTTCAGAGAACACTTCATCACCAAGGCAATTTTCAGTTAGCTTTGAAATGGAAGGCTCTTACATCAACTTCAGCTTTAAATACATGTTCGCTATACGGACTAAACAGCATGTGGATGAGGCTTTTACTCAACATCATTGGGCAGAGAGTTTCTTGTGTGAGACCAACTCCACTCACGACACTAATCTCACACACCATCACCATTAGACCCATTTTGCAAAAAAACCCTGCTTTGTAACTCTGTGCGTATTTGCCATAAAACGCACTGTGTGAAAATTGAGCTTTATACGATTCCAGACAAAGCAAAGCAGTAACTACTCCATTGAAATGCAATGAACTCCACGTTCAGAGATACCTTCATCGGCAAGGCAATTTTCAGCTAGCCTTGAAATGCAAGGCTCTGGCCTCAGCTCCAGGACCAAGTACATGTTAGCTATAGGGACACAACACAGCATGTGGATGAGGCTTTTACTCAACATCAATGGGCAGAGAGTTTCTTGTGTGAGACCAACTCCACTCAGGTCACTAACCTCACACACCATCACCATTACACCCGTTTCGCACGAAAACCCTATTTCGTAACACTGAGCATATTTGCCATAAAATGCACTGTGTTGAAATTGAGCTTTATGAGAATTCCAGACAAAGCAAAGCTGCAACTGCTCCATTGAAATGCAACGAAATCAATGTTCAGAGATACTTCCATCGCCAAGGCAATTTTCAGCTAGCCTTGAAATGCAAGGCTCTGGCATCAGCTCCAGCACCAAGTACATGTTAGCTATAGGGACACAACACAGCATGTGGATGAGGCTTTTACTAAACACAAAAGGGCACAATGTTTCTTGTGTGAGACCAACTCCACTCACGACACTAATCTCACACACCATCACCATTAGACCCGTTTTGCATGAAAACCCTGCTTTGTAACTCTGTGCGTATTTGCCATAAAACGCACTGTGTGAAAATTGAGCTTTATACGATTCCAGACAAAGCAAAGCAGTAACTACTCCATTGAAATGCAATGAACTCCACGTTCAGAGATACCTTCATCGCCAAGGCAATTTTCAGCTAGCCTTGAAATGCAGCTCCAGCACCAAGTACATGTTAGCTATAGGGACACAACACAGCATGTGGATGAGGCTTTTACTCAACATCAATGGGGAGAGAGTTTCTTGTGTGAGACCAACTCCACTCACGACACTAATCTCACACACCATCACCATTAGACCCGTTTCGCACGAAAACCCTATTTCGTAACACTGAGCATATTTGCCATAAAACGCACTGTGTTGAAATTGAGCTTTATGAGAATTCCACACAAAGCAAAGCTGCAACTGCTCCATTGAAATGCAACGAACTCCACGTTCAGAGATACTTCCATCGCCAAGGCAATTTTCAGCTAGCCTTGAAATGCAAGGCTCTGGCATCAGCTCCAGCACCAAGTACATGTTAGCTATAGGGACTCAGCACAGCATGTGGATGAGGCTGTTACTCAACACGAAAGGC
Organism: Ochotona princeps; assembly: GCF_030435755.1. Lineage (NCBI taxonomy): Eukaryota > Metazoa > Chordata > Mammalia > Lagomorpha > Ochotonidae > Ochotona > Ochotona princeps. Next base: position 36,635 of record NW_026701147.1, on the reverse strand, counting down.
ACAATGTTTCTTGTGTGAGACCAACTCCACTCAAGTCGCTAACCTCACACACCATCACCATTACACCCGTTTCGCACGAAAACCCTTTTGGTCACACTGAGCATATTAGTCATAAAACGCACTGTTTTGAATTTGAGCTTTATGAGAATTCCAGACAAAGCAAAGCTGTAACTGCTCCATTGAAATGCAATGAACTCCACGTTCAGAGATACCTTCATCGCCAAGGCAATTTTCAGCTAGCCTTGAAATGCAGGTCTCTTCCATCAACTTGAGCTTTAAATGCATGCTAGCTATACGGACACAACACAGCATGTGGATGAGGCTTTATTCAACACAAAAGGGCACAATGTTTCTTGTGTGTGACCAACTCCACTCAGGTCACTAATCTCACACACCATCACCATTACACCCGTTTCGCACGAAAAAACAGTTTCGTCACAGTGTGTGTAATGGTCATAGAACGCATTGCAGTGAAAACTGGTTTATTGCGTATACACCACAAAGCAAAGCTGTAACTGCTCCATTGAAGTGCAACCAACTCCACGTTCAGAGAACACTTCATCACCAAGGCAATTTTCAGTTAGCTTTGAAATGGAAGGCTCTTACATCAACTTCAGCTTTAAATACATGTTCGCTATACGGACTAAACAGCATGTGGATGAGGCTTTTACTCAACATCAATGTGCAGAGAGTTTCTTGTGTGAGACCAACTCCACTCAGGTCACTAAACTCACACACCATCACCATTAGACCCGTTTCGCACGAAAACCCTATTTCGTAACACTGAGCATATTTGCCATAAAATGCACTGTGTTGAAATTGAGCTTTATGAGAATTCCACACAAAGCAAAGCTGCAACTGCTCCATTGAAATGCAACGAACTCCATGTTCAGAGATACTTCCATCGCCAAGGCAATTTTCAGCTAGCCTTGAAATGCAAGGCTCTGGCATCAGCTCCAGCACCAAGTACATGTTAGCTATAGGGACACAACACAGCATGTGGATGAGGCTTTTACTCAACATCAATGGGCAGAGAGTTTCTTGTGTGAGACCAACTCCACTCAGGTCACTAATCTCACACACCATCACAATTAGACCCGTTTCGCACGAAAACCCTGCTTTGTAACTCTGTGCGTATTTGCCATAAAACGCACTGTGTGAAAATTGAGCTTTATGCGATTCCAGACAAAGCAAAGCAGTAACTGCTCCATTGAAATGCAATGAACTCCACGTTCAAAGATACCTTCATCGCCAAGGCAATTTTCAGCTAGCCTTGAAATGCAGGTCTCTTCCATCAACTTCAGCTTTAAATACATGGTAGCTATATGGACACAACACAGCATGTGGATGAGGCTTTTACTCAACATCAATGGGCAGAGAGTTTCTTGTGTGAGACCAACTCCACTCAGGTCACTAACCTCACACACCATCACCATTACACCCGTTTCGCACGAAAACCCTATTTCGTAACACTGAGCATATTTGCCATAAAACGCACTGTGTTGAAATTGAGCTTTATGAGAATTCCACACAAAGCAAAGCTGCAACTGCTCCATTGAAATGCAACGAACTCCACGTTCAGAGATACTTCCATCGCCAAGGCAATTTTCAGCTAGCCTTGAAATGCAAGGCTCTGGCATCAGCTCCAGCACCAAGTACATGTTAGCTATAGGGACTCAGCACAGCATGTGGATGAGGCTGTTACTCAACACGAAAGGCACAATGTTTCTTGTGTGAGACCAACTCCACTCAAGTCGCTAACCTCACACACCATCACCATTAGACCCGTTTCGCACGAAAACCCTTTTGGGCACACTGTGCATATTTGTCATAAAACGCACTGTGTGAAAATTGAGCTTTATACGATTCCAGACAAAGCAAAGCTGTAACTGCTCCATTGAAATGCAATGAACTCCAGGTTCAGAGATACCTTCATCGCCAAGGCAATTTTCAGCTAGCCTTGAAATGCAAGTCTCTTCCATCAACTTCAGCTTTAAATGCATGCTAGCTATACGGACACAACACAGCATGTGGATGAGGCTTTATTCAACACAAAAGGGCACAATGTTTCTTGTGTGTGACCAACTCCACTCAGGTCACTAACCTCACACACCATCACCATTACACCCGTTTCGCACGAAAAAACAGTTTCGTCACAGTGTGTGTAATGGTCATAGAACGCATTGCAGTGAAAACTGGTTTATTGCGTATACACCACAAAACAAAGATATAACTGCTCCATTGAAGTGCAACCAATCCACGTTCAGAGAGCACTTCATCACCAAGGCAATTTTCAGCTAGCTTTGAAATTGAAGGCTCTTACATCAACTTCGGCTTTAAATACATGTTCGCTATACGGACTAAACAGCATGTGGATGAGGCTTTTGCTCAACATCAATGTGCAGAGAGTTTCTTGTGTGAGACCAACTCCACTCAGGTCACTAACCTCACACACCATCACCATTAGACCCGTTTCGCACGAAAACCCTATTTCGTAACACTGAGCATATTTGATATAAAACACACTGTGTTGAAATTGAGCTTTATGAGAATTCCACACAAAGCAAAGCTGCAACTGCTCCATTGAAATGCAACGAACTCCATGTTCAGAGATACTTCCATCGCCAAGGCAATTTTCAGCTAGCCTTGAAATGCAAGGCTCTGGCATCAGCTCCAGGACCAAGTACATGTTAGCTATAGGGACACAACACAGCATGTGGATGAGGCTTTTACTCAACATCAATGGGCAGAGAGTTTCTTGTGTGAGACCAACTCCACTCACGACACTAATCTCACACACCATCACAATTAGACCCGTTTCGCACGAAAACCCTGCTTTGTAACTCTGTGCATATTTGCCGTAAAATGCACTGTGTGAAAATTGAGCTTTATGCGATTCCAGACAAAGCAAAGCAGTAACTGCTCCATTGAAATGCAATGAACTCCAGGTTCAGAGATACCTTCATCGCCAAGGCAATTTTCAGCTAGCCTTGAAATGCAGGTCTCGTCCATCAACTTCAGCTTTAAATACATGGTAGCTATAGGGACACAACACAGCATGTGGATGAGGCTTTTACTCAACATCAATGGGCAGAGAGTTTCTTGTGTGAGACCAACTCCACTCAGGTCACTAACCTCACACACCATCACCATTACACCCGTTTCGCACGAAAACCCTATTTCGTAACACTGAGCATATTTGCCATAAAATGCACTGTGTTGAAATTGAGCTTTATGAGAATTCCACACAAAGCAAAGCTGCAACTGCTCCATTGAAATGCAACGAACTCCATGTTCAGAGATACTTCCATCGCCAAGGCAATTTTCAGCTAGCCTTGAAATGCAAGGCTCTGGCATCAGCTCCAGCACCAAGTACATGTTAGCTATAGGGACTCAGCACAGCATGTGGATGAGGCTGTTACTCAACACGAAAGGCACAATGTTTCTTGTGTGAGACCAACTCCACTCAAGTCGCTAACCTCACACACCATCACCATTACACCCGTTTCGCACGAAAACCCTTTTGGTCACACTGTGCATATTTGTCATAAAACGCACTGTGTGAAAATTGAGCTTTATACGATTCCAGACAAAGCAAAGCTGTAACTGCTCCATTGAAATGCAATGAACTCCAGGTTCAGAGATACCTTCATCGCCAAGGCAATTTTCAGCTAGCCTTGAAATGCAGGTCTCTTCCATCAACTTCAGCTTTAAATGCATGCTAGCTATAGGGACACAACACAGCATGTGGATGAGGCTTTTACTCAACATCAATGGGCAGAGAGTTTCTTGTGTGAGACCAACTCCACTCACGACACTAATCTCACACACCATCACAATTAGACCCGTTTCGCACGAAAACCCTGCTTTGTAACTCTGTGCGTATTTGCCATAAAACGCACTGTGTGAAAATTGAGCTTTATGCGATTCCAGACAAAGCAAAGCAGTAACTGCTCCATTGAAATGCAATGAACTCCACGTTCAGCGATACCTTCATCGCCAAGGCAATTTTCAGCTAGCCTTGAAATGCAGGTCTCTTCCATCAACTTCAGCTTTAAATACATGGTAGCTATACAGACACAACACAGCATGTGGATGAGGCTTTTACTCAACATCAATGGGCAGAGAGTTTCTTGTGTGAGACCAACTCCACTCAGGTCACTAACCTCACACACCATCACCATTAGACCCGTTTCGCACGAAAACCCTATTTCGTAACACTGAGCATATTTGCCATAAAACGCACTGTGTTGAAATTGAGCTTTATGAGAATTCCAGACAAAGCAAAGCTGCAACTGCTCCATTGAAATGCAACGAACTCCATGTTCAGAGATACTTCCATCGCCAAGGCAATTTTCAGCTAGCCTTGAAATGCAAGGCTCTGGCATCAGCTCCAGCACCAAGTACATGTTAGCTATAGGGACACAACACAGCATGTGGATGAGGCTTTTACTCAACATCAATGGGCAGAGAGTTTCTTGTGTGAGACCAACTCCACTCACGACACTAATCTCACACACCATCACCATTAGACCCATTTTGCACGAAAACCCTGCTTTGTAACTCTGTGCGTATTTGCCATAAAACGCACTGTGTGAAAATTGAGCTTTATACGATTCCAGACAAAGCAAAGCAGTAACTACTCCATTGAAATGCAATGAACTCCACGTTCAGAGATACCTTCATCGCCAAGGCAATTTTCAGCTAGCCTTGAAATGCAGGTCTCTTCCATCAACTTCAGCTTTAAATACATGGTAGCTATACGGACACAACACAGCATGTGGATGAGGCTTTTACTCAACATCAATGGGCAGAGAGTTTCTTGTGTGAGACCAACTCCACTCAGGTCACTAACCTCACACACCATCACCATTAGACCCGTTTCGCACGAAAACCCTATTTCGTAACACTGAGCATATTTGCCATAAAACGCACTGTGTTGAAATTGAGCTTTATGAGAATTCCACACAAAGCAAAGCTGCAACTGCTCCATTGAAATGCAACGAACTCCATGTTCAGAGATACTTCCATCGCCAAGGCAATTTTCAGCTAGCCTTGAAATGCAAGGCTCTGGCATCAGCTCCAGCACCAAGTGCATGTTAGCTATAGGGACTCAACACAGCATGTGGATGAGGCTGTTACTCAACACGAAAGGCACAATGTTTCTTGTGTGAGACCAACTCCACTCAAGTCGCTAACCTCACACACTTACACCATTAGACCCCTTTCGCACGAAAACCCTTTTGGTCACACTGTGCATATTTGTCATAAAACGCACTGTTTTGAAATTGAGCTTTATGAGAATTCCAGACAAAGTAAAGCTGTAACTGCTCCATTGAAATACAATGAACTCCAGGTTCAGAGATACCTTCATCGCCAAGGCAATTTTCAGCTAGCCTTGAAATGCAGGTCTCTTCCATCAACTTCAGCTTTAAATGCATGCTAGCTATACGGACACAACACAGCATGTGGATGAGGCTTTATTCAACACAAAAGGGCACAATGTTTCTTGTGTGTGACCAACTCCACTCAGGTCACTAACCTCACACACCATCACCATTACACCCGTTTCGCACGAAAAAACAGTTTCGTCACAGTGTGTGTAATGGTCATAGAACGCATTGCAGTGAAAACTGGTTTATTGCGTATACACCACAAAACAAAGATATAACTGCTCCATTGAAGTGCAACCAACTCCACGTTGAGAGAACACTTCATCACCAAGGCAATTTTCAGTTAGCTTTGAAATGGAAGGCTCTTACATCAACTTCAGCTTTAAATACATGTTCGCTATACGGACTAAACAGCATGTGGATGAGGCTTTTACTCAACATCAATGGGCAGAGAGTTTCTTGTGTGAGACCAACTCCACTCACGACACTAATCTCACACACCATCACCATTAGACCCATTTTGCACGAAAACCCTGATTTGTAACTCTGTGCGTATTTGCCATAAAACGCACTGTGTGAAAATTGAGCTTTATACGATTCCAGACAAAGCAAAGCAGTAACTACTCCATTGAAATTCAATGAACTCCACGTTCAGAGATACCTTCATCGCCAAGGCAATTTTCAGCTAGCCTTGAAATGCAGGTCTCTTCCATCAACTTCAGCTTTAAATACATGGTAGCTATACGGACACAACACAGCATGTGGATGAGGCTTTTACTCAACATCAATGGGCAGAGAGTTTCTTGTGTGAGACCAACTCCACTCAGGTCACTAACCTCACACACCATCACCATTAGACCCGTTTCGCACGAAAACCCTATTTCGTAACACTGAGCATATTTGCCATAAAACGCACTGTGTTGAAATTGAGCTTTATGAGAATTCCACACAAAGCAAAGCTGCAACTGCTCCATTGAAATGCAACGAACTCCATGTTCAGAGATACTTCCATCGCCAAGGCAATTTTCAGCTAGCCTTGAAATGCAAGGCTCTGGCATCAGCTCCAGCACCAAGTACATGTTAGCTATAGGGACTCAACACAGCATGTGGATGAGGCTGTTACTCAACACGAAAGGCACAATGTTTCTTGTGTGAGACCAACTCCACTCAAGTCGCTAACCTCACACACTTACACCATTAGACCCCTTTCGCACGAAAACCCTTTTGGTCACACTGTGCATATTTGTCATAAAACGCACTGTTTTGAAATTGAGCTTTATGAGAATTCCAGACAAAGTAAAGCTGTAACTGCTCCATTGAAATACAATGAACTGCAGGTTCAGAGATACCTTCATCGCCAAGGCAATTTTCAGCTAGCCTTGAAATGCAGGTCTCTTCCATCAACTTCAGCTTTAAATGCATGCTAGCTATACGGACACAACACAGCATGTGGATGAGGCTTTATTCAACACAAAAGGGCACAATGTTTCTTGTGTGTGACCAACTCCACTCAGGTCACTAACCTCACACACCATCACCATTACACCCGTTTCGCACGAAAAAACAGTTTCGTCACAGTGTGTGTAATGGTCATAGAACGCATTGCAGTGAAAACTGGTTTATTGCGTATACACCACAAAACAAAGATATAACTGCTCCATTGAAGTGCAACCAACTCCACGTTCAGAGAGCACTTCATCACCAAGGCAATTTTCAGCTAGCTTTGAAATGGAAGGCTCTTACATCAACTTCGGCTTTAAATACATGTTCGCTATACGGACTAAACAGCATGTGGATGAGGCTTTTACTCAACATCAATGTGCAGAGAGTTTCTTGTGTGAGACCAACTCCACTCAGGTCACTAACCTCACACACCATCACCATTAGACCCGTTTCGCACGAAAACCCTATTTCGTAACACTGAGCATATTTGCCATAAAACGCACTGTGTTGAAATTGAGCTTTATGAGAATTCCAGACAAAGCAAAGCTGCAACTGCTCCATTGAAATGCAACGAACTCCATGTTCAGAGATACTTCCATCGCCAAGGCAATTTTCAGATAGCCTTGAAATGCAAGGCTCTGGCATCAGCTCCAGGACCAAGTACATGTTAGCTATAGGGACACAACACAGCATTTGAATGAGGCTTTTACTCAACATCAATGGGCAGAGAGTTTCTTGTGTGAGACCAACTCCACTCACGACACTAATCTCACACACCATCACCATTAGACCCATTTTGCACGAAAACCCTGCTTTGTAACTCTGTGCGTATTTGCCATAAAACGCACTGTGTGAAAATTGAGCTTTATATGATTCCAGACAAAGCAAAGCAGTAACTACTCCATTGAAATGCAACGAACTCCACGTTCAGAGATACCTTCATCGGCAAGGCAATTTTCAGCTAGCCTTGAAATGCAGGTCTCTTCCATCAACTTCAGCTTTAAATACATGGTAGCTATACGGACACAACACAGCATGTGGATGAGGCTTTTACTCAACATCAATGGGCAGAGAGTTTCTTGTGTGAGACCAACTCCACTCAGGTCACTAACCTCACACACCATCACCATTACACCCGTTTCGCACGAAAACCCTATTTCGTAACACTGAGCATATTTGCCATAAAACGCACTCTGTTGAAATTGAGCTTTATGAGAATTCCACACAAAGCAAAGCTGCAACTGCTCCATTGAAATGCAACGAACTCCATGTTCAGAGATACTTCCATCGCCAAGGCAATTTTCAGCTAGCCTTGAAATGCAAGGCTCTGGCATCAGCTCCAGCACCAAGTACATGTTAGCTATAGGGACTCAGCACAGCCTGTGGATGAGGCTGTTACTCAACACAAAAGGCACAATGTTTCTTGTGTGAGACCAACTCCACTCAAGTCGCTAACCTCACACACTTACAGCATTAGACCCCTTTCGCACGAAAACCCTTTTGGTCACACTGTGCATATTAGTCATAAAACGCACTGTTTTGAAATTGAGCTTTATGAGAATTCCAGACAAAGTAAAGCTGTAACTGCTCCATTGAAATACAATGAACTCCAGGTTCAGAGATACCCTCATCGCCAAGGCAATTTTCAGCTAGCCTTGAAATGCAGGTCTCTTCCATCAACTTCAGCTTTAAATGCATGCTAGCTATACGGACACAACACAGCATGTGGATGAGGCTTTATTCAACACAAAAGGGCACAATGTTTCTTGTGTGTGACCAACTCCACTCAGGTCACTAACCTCACACACCATTACCATTACACCCGTTTCGCACGAAAAAACAGTTTCGTCACAGTGTGTGTAATGGTCATAGAACGCATTGCAGTGAAAACTGGTTTATTGCGTATACACCACAAAACAAAGATATAACTGCTCCATTGAAGTGCAACCAACTCCACGTTCAGAGAGCACTTCATCACCAAGGCAATTTTCAGCTAGCTTTGAAATTGAAGGCTCTTACATCAACTTCGGCTTTAAATACATGTTCGCTATACGGACTAAACAGCATGTGGATGAGGCTTTTACTCAACATCAATGGGCAGAGAGTTTCTTGTGTGAGACCAACTCCACTCAGGTCACTAACCTCACACACCATCACCATTAGACCCGTTTCGCACGAAAACCCTATTTCGTAACACTGAGCATATTTGCCATAAAACGCACTGTGTTGAAATTGAGCTTTATGAGAATTCCACAGAAAGCAAAGCTGCAACTGCTCCATTGAAATGCAACGAACTCCATGTTCAGAGATACTTCCATCGCCAAGGCAATTTTCAGCTAGCCTTGAAATGCAAGGCTCTGGCATCAGCTCCAGCACCAAGTACATGTTAGCTATAGGGACACAACACAGCATGTGGATGAGGCTGTTACTCAACACGAAAGGCACAATGTTTCATGTATGAGACCAACTCCACTCAAGTCGCTAACCTCACACACTTACACCATTAGACCCCTTTCGCACGAAAACCCTTTTGGTCACACTGTGCATATTTGTCATAAAACGCACTGTTTTGAAATTGAGCTTTATGGGAATTCCAGACCAAGTAAAGCTGTAACTGCTCCATTGAAATACAATGAACTCCAGGTTCAGAGATACCTTCATCGCCAAGGCAATTTTCAGCTAGCCTTGAAATGCAGGTCTCTTCCATCAACTTCAGCTTTAAATGCATGCTAGCTATACGGACACAACACAGCATGTGGATGAGGCTTTATTCAACACAAAAGGGCACAATGTTTCTTGTGTGTGACCAACTCCACTCAGGTCACTAACCTCACACACCATCACCATTACACCCGTTTCGCACGAAAAAACAGTTTCGTCACAGTGTGTGTAATGGTCATAGAACGCATTGCAGTGAAAACTGGTTTATTGCGTATACACCACAAAACAAAGATATAACTGCTCCATTGAAGTGCAACCAACTCCACGTTCAGAGAACACTTCATCACCAAGGCAATTTTCAGCTAGCTTTGAAATGGAAGGCTCTTACATCAACTTCGGCTTTAAATACATGTTCGCTATACGGACTAAACAGCATGTGGATGAGGCTTTTACTCAACATCAATGGGCAGAGAGTTTCTTGTGTGAGACCAACTCCACTCAGGTCACTAACCTCACACACCATCACCATTAGACCCGTTTCGCACGAAAACCCTATTTCGTAACACTGAGCATATTTGCCATAAAACGCACTGTGTTGAAATTGAGCTTTATGAGAATTCCACACAAAGCAAAGCTGCAACTGCTCCATTGAAATGCAACGAACTCCATGTTCAGAGATACTTCCATCGCCAAGGCAATTTTCAGATAGCCTTGAAATGCAAGGCTCTGGCATCAGCTCCAGGACCAAGTACATGTTAGCTATAGGGACACAACACAGCATTTGAATGAGGCTTTTACTCAACATCAATGGGCAGAGAGTTTCTTGTGTGAGACCAACTCCACTCAAGTCGCTAACCTCACACACTTACAGCATTAGACCCCTTTCGCACGAAAACCCTTTTGGTCACACTGTGCATATTAGTCATAAAACGCACTGTTTTGAAATTGAGCTTTATGAGAATTCCAGACAAAGTAAAGCTGTAACTGCTCCATTGAAATACAATGAACTCCAGGTTCAGAGATACCTTCATCGCCAAGGCAATTTTCAGCTAGCCTTGAAATGCAGGTCTCTTACATCAACTTCAGCTTTAAATGCATGTTAGCTATACGGACACAACACAGCATGTGGATGAGGCTTTTACTCAACATCAATGTGCAGAGAGTTTCTTGTGTGAGACCAACTCCACTCAGGTCACTAACCTCACACACCATCACCATTAGACCCGTTTCGCACGAAAACCCTATTTCGTAACACTGAGCATATTTGCCATAAAACGCACTGTGTTGAAATTGAGCTTTATGAGAATTCCAGACAAAGCAAAGCTGCAACTGCTCCATTGAAATGCAACGAACTCCATGTTCAGAGATACTTCCATCGCCAAGGCAATTTTCAGATAGCCTTGAAATGCAAGGCTCTGGCATCAGCTCCAGGACCAAGTACATGTTAGCTATAGGGACACAACACAGCATTTGAATGAGGCTTTTACTCAACATCAATGGGCAGAGAGTTTCTTGTGTGAGACCAACTCCACTCACGACACTAATCTCACACACCATCACCATTAGACCCATTTTGCACGAAAACCCTGCTTTGTAACTCTGTGCGTATTTGCCATAAAACGCACTGTGTGAAAATTGAGCTTTATATGATTCCAGACAAAGCAAAGCAGTAACTACTCCATTGAAATGCAACGAACTCCACGTTCAGAGATACCTTCATCGGCAAGGCAATTTTCAGCTAGCCTTGAAATGCAGGTCTCTTCCATCAACTTCAGCTTTAAATACATGTTAGCTATACGGACACAACACAGCATGTGGATGAGGCTTTTACTCAACATCAATGGGCAGAGAGTTTCTTGTGTGAGACCAACTCCACTCAGGTCACTAACCTCACACACCATCACCATTACACCCGTTTCGCACGAAAACCCTATTTCGTAACACTGAGCATATTTGCCATAAAACGCACTGTGTTGAAATTGAGCTTTATGAGAATTCCACACAAAGCAAAGCTGCAACTGCTCCATTGAAATGCAACGAACTCCATGTTCAGAGATACTTCCATCGCCAAGGCAATTTTCAGCTAGCCTTGAAATGCAAGGCTCTGGCATCAGCTCCAGCACCAAGTACATGTTAGCTATAGGGACTCAGCACAGCCTGTGGATGAGGCTGTTACTCAACACAAAAGGCACAATGTTTCTTGTGTGAGACCAACTCCACTCAAGTCGCTAACCTCACACACTTACAGCATTAGACCCCTTTCGCACGAAAACCCTTTTGGTCACACTGTGCATATTAGTCATAAAACGCACTGTTTTGAAATTGAGCTTTATGAGAATTCCAGACAAAGTAAAGCTGTAACTGCTCCATTGAAATACAATGAACTCCAGGTTCAGAGATACCCTCATCGCCAAGGCAATTTTCAGCTAGCCTTGAAATGCAGGTCTCTTCCATCAACTTCAGCTTTAAATGCATGCTAGCTATACGGACACAACACAGCATGTGGATGAGGCTTTATTCAACACAAAAGGGCACAATGTTTCTTGTGTGTGACCAACTCCACTCAGGTCACTAACCTCACACACCATTACCATTACACCCGTTTCGCACGAAAAAACAGTTTCGTCACAGTGTGTGTAATGGTCATAGAACGCATTGCAGTGAAAACTGGTTTATTGCGTATACACCACAAAACAAAGATATAACTGCTCCATTGAAGTGCAACCAACTCCACGTTCAGAGAGCACTTCATCACCAAGGCAATTTTCAGCTAGCTTTGAAATTGAAGGCTCTTACATCAACTTCGGCTTTAAATACATGTTCGCTATACGGACTAAACAGCATGTGGATGAGGCTTTTACTCAACATCAATGGGCAGAGAGTTTCTTGTGTGAGACCAACTCCACTCAGGTCACTAACCTCACACACCATCACCATTAGACCCGTTTCGCACGAAAACCCTATTTCGTAACACTGAGCATATTTGCCATAAAACGCACTGTGTTGAAATTGAGCTTTATGAGAATTCCACACAAAGCAAAGCTGCAACTGCTCCATTGAAATGCAACGAACTCCATGTTCAGAGATACTTCCATCGCCAAGGCAATTTTCAGCTAGCCTTGAAATGCAAGGCTCTGGCATCAGCTCCAGCACCAAGTACATGTTAGCTATAGGGACACAACACAGCATGTGGATGAGGCTGTTACTCAACACGAAAGGCACAATGTTTCATGTATGAGACCAACTCCACTCAAGTCGCTAACCTCACACACTTACACCATTAGACCCGTTTCGCACGAAAACCCTATTTCGTAACACTGAGCATATTTGCCATAAAACGCACTGTGTTGAAATTGAGCTTTATGAGAATTCCACACAAAGCAAAGCTGCAACTGCTCCATTGAAATGCAACGAACTCCATGTTCAGAGATACTTCCATCGCCAAGGCAATTTTCAGATAGCCTTGAAATGCAAGGCTCTGGCATCAGCTCCAGGACCAAGTACATGTTAGCTATAGGGACACAACACAGCATTTGAATGAGGCTTTTACTCAACATCAATGGGCAGAGAGTTTCTTGTGTGAGACCAACTCCACTCAAGTCGCTAACCTCACACACTTACAGCATTAGACCCCTTTCGCACGAAAACCCTTTTGGTCACACTGTGCATATTAGTCATAAAACGCACTGTTTTGAAATTGAGCTTTATGAGAATTCCAGACAAAGTAAAGCTGTAACTGCTCCATTGAAATACAATGAACTGCAGGTTCAGAGATACCTTCATCGCCAAGGCAATTTTCAGCTAGCCTTGAAATGCAGGTCTCTTCCATCAACTTCAGCTTTAAATGCATGTTAGCTATACGGACACAACACAGCATGTGGATGAGGCTTTTACTCAACATCAATGGGCAGAGAGTTTCTTGTGTGAGACCAACTCCACTCACGACACTAATCTCACACACCATCACAATTAGACCCGTTTCGCACGAAAACCCTGCTTTGTAACTCTGTGCGTATTTGCCATAAAACGCACTGTGTGAAAATTGAGCTTTATGCGATTCCAGACAAAGCAAAGCAGTAACTGCTCCATTGAAATGCAACGAACTCTACGTTCAGAGATACCTTCATCGGCAAGGCAATTTTCAGCTAGCCTTGAAATGCAGGTCTCGTCCATCAACTTCAGCTTTAAATACATGGTAGCTATACGGACACAACACAGCATGTGGATGAGGCTTTTACTCAACATCAATGGGCAGAGAGTTTCTTGTGTGAGACCAACTCCACTCAGGTCACTAACCTCACACACCATCACCATTAGACCCGTTTCGCACGAAAACCCTATTTCGTAACACTGAGCATATTTGCCATAAAACGCACTGTGTTGAAATTGAGCTTTATGAGAATTCCAGACAAAGCAAAGCTGCAACTGCTCCATTGAAATGCAACGAACTCCATGTTCAGAGATACTTCCATCGCCAAGGCAATTTTCAGCTAGCCTTGAAATGCAAGGCTCTGGCATCAGCTCCAGGACCAAGTACATGTTAGCTATAGGGACACAACACAGCATGTGGATGAGGCTTTTACTCAACATCAATGGGCAGAGAGTTTCTTGTGTGAGACCAACTCCACTCACGACACTAATCTCACACACCATCACCATTAGACCCGTTTCGCACGAAAACCCTGCTTTGTAACTCTGTGCGTATTTACCATAAAACGCACTGTGTGAAAATTGAGCTTTATGCGATTCCAGACAAAGCAAAGCAGTAACTGCTCCATTGAAATGCAATGAACTCCACGTTCAGAGATACCTTCATCGCCAAGGCAATTTTCAGCTAGCCTTGAAATGCAGGTCTCTTCCATCAACTTCAGCTTTAAATACATGGTAGCTATACGGACACAACACAGCATGTGGATGAGGCTTTTACTCAACATCAAAGGGCAGAGAGTTTCTTGTGTGAGACCAACTCCACTCAGGTCACTAACCTCACACACCATCACCATTACACCCGTTTCTCACGAAAACCCTATTTCGTAACACTGAGCATATTTGCCATAAAACGCACTGTGTTGAAATTGAGCTTTATGAGAATTCCACACAAAGCAAAGCTGCAACTGCTCCATTGAAATGCAACGAACTCCATGTTCAGAGATACTTCCATCGCCAAGGCAATTTTCAGCTAGCCTTGAAATGCAAGGCTCTGGCATCAGCTCCAGGACCAAGTACATGTTAGCTATAGGGACACAACACAGCATGTGGATGAGGCTTTTACTCAACATCAATGGGCAGAGAGTTTCTTGTGTGAGACCAACTCCACTCACGACACTAATCTCACACACCATCACAATTAGACCCGTTTCGCACGAAAACCCTGCTTTGTAACTCTGTGCGTGTTTGCCATAAAACGCACTGTGTGAAAATTGAGCTTTATGCGATTCCAGACAAAGCAAAGCAGTAACTGCTCCATTGAAATGCAATGAACTCCACGTTCAGAGATACCTTCATCGGCAAGGCAATTTTCAGCTAGCCTTGAAATGCAGGTCTCGTCCATCAACTTCAGCTTTAAATACATGGTAGCTATACGGACACAACACAGCATGTGGATGAGGCTTTTACTCAACATCAATGGGCAGAGAGTTTCTTGTGTGAGACCAACTCCACTCAGGTCACTAACCTCACACACCATCACCATTAGACCCGTTTCGCACGAAAACCCTATTTCGTAACACTGAGCATATTTGCCATAAAATGCACTGTGTTGAAATTGAGCTTTATGAGAATTCCACACAAAGCAAAGCTGCAACTGCTCCATTGAAATGCAACGAACTCCACGTTCAGAGATACTTCCATCGCCAAGGCAATTTTCAGCTAGCCTTGAAATGCAAGGCTCTGGCATCAGCTCCAGCACCAAGTACATGTTAGCTATAGGGACTCAGCACAGCATGTGGATGAGGCTGTTACTCAACACGAAAGGCACAATGTTTCTTGTGTGAGACCAACTCCACTCAAGTCGCTAACCTCACACACCATCACCATTACACCCGTTTCGCACGAAAACCCTTTTGGTCACACTGTGCATATTAGTCATAAAACGCACTGTTTTGAATTTGAGCATTATGAGAATTCCAGACAAAGCAAAGCTGTAACTGCTCCATTGAAATGCAATGAACTCCACGTTCAGAGATACCTTCATCGCCAAGGCAATTTTCAGCTAGCCTTGAAATGCAGGTCTCTTCCATCAACTTCAGCTTTAAATGCATGCTAGCTATACGGACACAACACAGCATGTGGATGAGGCTTTATTCAACACAAAAGGGCACAATGTTTCTTGTGTGTGACCAACTCCACTCAGGTCACTAATCTCACACACCATCACCATTACACCCGTTTCGCACGAAAAAACAGTTTCGTCACAGTGTGTGTAATGGTCATAGAACACATTGCAGTGAAAACTGGTTTATTGCGTATACACCACAAAGCAAAGATGTAACTGCTCCATTGAAGTGCAACCAACTCCACGTTCAGAGAACACTTCATCACCAAGGCAATTTTCAGCTAGCTTTGAAATTGAAGGCTCTTACATCAACTTCGGCTTTAAATACATGTTCGCTATACGGACTAAACAGCATGTGGATGAGGCTTTTACTCAACATCAATGGGCAGAGAGTTTCTTGTGTGAGACCAACTCCACTCAGGTCACTAACCTCACACACCATCACCATTAGACCCGTTTCGCACGAAAACCCTATTTCGTAACACTGAGCATATTTGCCATAAAACGCACTGTGTTGAAATTGAGCTTTATGAGAATTCCACACAAAGCAAAGCTGCAACTGCTCCATTGAAATGCAACGAACTCCATGTTCAGAGATACTTCCATCGCCAAGGCAATTTTCAGCTAGCCTTGAAATGCAAGGCTCTGGCATCAGCTCCAGGACCAAGTACATGTTAGCTATAGGGACACAACACAGCATGTGGATGAGGCTTTTACTCAACATCAATGGGCAGAGAGTTTCTTGTGTGAGACCAACTCCACTCACGACACTAATCTCACACACCATCACCATTAGACCCGTTTCGCACGAAAACCCTGCTTTGTAACTCTGTGCGTATTTGCCATAAAACGCACTGTGTGAAAATTGAGCTTTATGCGATTCCAGACAAAGCAAAGCAGTAACTGCTCCATTGAAATGCAATGAACTCCACGTTCAGAGATACCTTCATCGCCAAGGCAATTTTCAGCTAGCCTTGAAATGCAGGTCTCTTCCATCAACTTCAGCTTTAAATACATGTTCGGTATATGGACTAAACAGCATGTGGATGAGGCTTTTACTCAACATCAATGGGCAGAGAGTTTCTTGTGTGAGACCAACTCCACTCAGGTCACTAACCTCACACACCATCACCATTAGACCCATTTCACACGAAAACCCTATTTCGTAACACTGAGCATATTTGCCATAAAACGCACTGTGTTGAAATTGAGCTTTATGAGAATTCCAGACAAAGCAAAGCTGCAAGTTCTCCATTGAAATGCAACGAACTCCATTTTCAGAGATACTTCCATCGCCAAGGCAATTTTCAGCTAGCCTTGAAATGCAGGTCTCTTCCATCAACTTCAGCTTTAAAAGCATGCTAGATATACGGACACAACACAGCATGTGGATGAGGCTTTATTCAACACAAAAGGGCACAATGTTTCTTGTGTGTGACCAACTCCACTCAGGTCACTAATCTCACACACCATCACCATTACACCCGTTTCGCACGAAAAAACAGTTTCGTCACAGTGTGTGTAATGGTCATAGAACGCATTGCAGTGAAAACTGGTTTATTGCGTATACACCACAAAGCAAAGCTGTAACTGCTCCATTGAAATGCAACCAACTCCACGTTCAGAGAACACTTCATCACCAAGGCAATTTTCAGTTAGCTTTGAAATGGAAGGCTCTTACATCAACTTCAGCTTTAAATACATGTTCGCTATACGGACTAAACAGCATGTGGATGAGGCTTTTACTCAACATCAATGGGCAGAGAGTTTCTTGTGTGAGACCAACTCCACTCAGGTCACTAACCTCACACACCATCACCATTAGACCCGTTTCGCACGAAAACCCTATTTCGTAACACTGAGCATATTTGCCATAAAACGCACTGTGTTGAAATTGAGCTTTATGAGAATTCCACACAAAGCAAAGCTGCAACTGCTCCATTGAAATGCAACGAACTCCATGTTCAGAGATACTTCCATCGCCAAGGCAATTTTCAGCTAGCCTTGAAATGCAAGGCTCTGGCATCAGCTCCAGCACCAAGTACATGTTAGCTATAGGGACACAACACAGCATGTGGATGAGGCTTTTACTCAACATCAATGGGCAGAGAGTTTCTTGTGTGAGACCAACTCCACTCAGGTCACTAACCTCACACACCATCACCATTAGACCCGTTTCGCACGAAAACCCTATTTCGTAACACTGAGCATATTTGCCATAAAACGCACTGTGTTGAAATTGAGCTTTATGAGAATTCCAGACAAAGCAAAGCTGCAACTGCTCCATTGAAATGCAACGAACTCCATGTTCAGAGATACTTCCATCGCCAAGGCAATTTTCAGCTAGCCTTGAAATGCAAGGCTCTGGCATCAGCTCCAGCACCAAGTACATGTTAGCTATAGGGACTCAGCACAGCATGTGGATGAGGCTGTTACTCAACACGAAAGGCACAATGTTTCTTGTGTGAGACCAACTCCACTCAAGTCGCTAACCTCACACACCATCACCATTAGACCCGTTTCGCACGAAAACCCTTTTGGTCACACTGTGCATATTTGTCATAAAACGCACTGTTTTGAAATTGAGCTTTATGAGAATTCCAGACAAAGCAAAGCTGTAACTGCTCCATTGAAATACAATGAACTCCAGGTTCAGAGATACCTTCATCGCCAAGGCAATTTTCAGCTAGCCTTGAAATGCAGGTCTCTTCCATCAACTTCAGCTTTAAATGCATGCTAGCTATACGGACACAACACAGCATGTGGATGAGGCTTTATTCAACACAAAAGGGCACAATGTTTCTTGTGTGTGACCAACTCCACTCAGGTCACTAACCTCACACACCATCACCATTACACCCGTTTCGCACGAAAAAACAGTTTCGTCACAGTGTGTGTAATGGTCATAGAACGCATTGCAGTGAAAACTGGTTTATTGCGTATACACCACAAAGCAAAGCTGTAACTGCTCCATTGAAGTGCAACCAACTCCACGTTCAGAGAGCACTTCATCACCAAGGCAATTTTCAGCTAGCTTTGAAATTGAAGGCTCTTACATCAACTTCGGCCTTAAATACATGTTCGCTATACGGACTAAACAGCATGTGGATGAGGCTTTTACTCAACATCAATGTGCAGAGAGTTTCTTGTGTGAGACCAACTCCACTCAGGTCACTAACCTCACACACCATCACCATTAGACCCGTTTCGCACGAAAACCCTATTTCGTAACACTGAGCATATTTGCCATAAAACGCACTGTGTTGAAATTGAGCTTTATGAGAATTCCACACAAAGCAAAGCTGCAACTGCTCCATTGAAATGCAACGAACTCCATGTTCAGAGATACTTCCATCGCCAAGGCAATTTTCAGCTAGCCTTGAAATGCAAGGCTCTGGCATCAGCTCCAGCACCAAGTACATGTTAGCTATAGGGACACAACACAGCATGTGGATGAGGCTTTTACTCAACATCAATGGGCAGAGAGTTTCTTGTGTGAGACCAACTCCACTCACGACACTAATCTCACACACCATCACCATTAGACCCATTTTGCACGAAAACCCTGCTTTGTAACTCTGTGCGTATTTGCCATAAAACGCACTGTGTGAAAATTGAGCTTTATACGATTCCAGACAAAGCAAAGCAGTAACTACTCCATTGAAATGCAATGAACTCCACGTTCAGAGATACCTTCATCGCCAAGGCAATTTTCAGCTAGCCTTGAAATGCAGCTCCAGCACCAAGTACATGTTAGCTATAGGGACACAACACAGCATGTGGATGAGGCTTTTACTCAACATCAATGGGCAGAGAGTTTCTTGTGTGAGACCAACTCCACTCACGACACTAATCTCACACACCATCACAATTAGACCCGTTTCGCACGAAAACCCTGCTTTGTAACTCTGTGCGTATTTGCCATAAAACGCACTGTGTGAAAATTGAGCTTTATGAGAATTCCAGACAAAGCAAAGCAGTAACTGCTCCATTGAAATGCAATGAACTCCACGTTCAGAGGTACCTTCATCGCCAAGGCAATTTTCAGCTAGCCTTGAAATGCAGGTCTCTTCCATCAACTTCAGCTTTAAATACATGTTAGCTATAGGGACACAACACAGCATGTGGATGAGGCTTTTACTCAACATCAATGGGCAGAGAGTTTCTTGTGTGAGACCAACTCCACTCAGGTCACTAACCTCACACACCATCACCATTAGACCCGTTTCGCACGAAAACCCTATTTCGTAACACTGAGCATATTTGCCATAAAACGCACTGTGTTGAAATTGAGCTTTATGAGAATTCCACACAAAGCAAAGCTGCAACTGCTCCATTGAAATGCAACGAACTCCATGTTCAGAGATACTTCCATCGCCAAGGCAATTTTCAGCTAGCCTTGAAATGCAAGGCTCTGGCATCAGCTCCAGCACCAAGTACATGTTAGCTATAGGGACACAACACAGCATGTGGATGAGGCTTTTACTCAACATCAATGGGCAGAGAGTTTCTTGTGTGAGACCAACTCCACTCACGACACTAATCTCACACACCATCACCATTAGACCCATTTTGCACGAAAACCCTGCTTTGTAACTCTGTGCGTATTTGCCATAAAACGCACTGTGTGAAAATTGAGCTTTATACGATTCCAGACAAAGCAAAGCAGTAACTACTCCATTGAAATGCAATGAACTCCACGTTCAGAGATACCTTCATCGCCAAGGCAATTTTCAGCTAGCCTTGAAATGCAGCTCCAGCACCAAGTACATGTTAGCTATAGGGACACAACACAGCATGTGGATGAGGCTTTTACTCAACATCAATGGGCAGAGAGTTTCTTGTGTGAGACCAACTCCACTCACGACACTAATCTCACACACCATCACAATTAGACCCGTTTCGCACGAAAACCCTGCTTTGTAACTCTGTGCGTATTTGCCATAAAACGCACTGTGTGAAAATTGAGCTTTATGAGAATTCCAGACAAAGCAAAGCAGTAACTGCTCCATTGAAATGCAATGAACTCCACGTTCAGAGGTACCTTCATCGCCAAGGCAATTTTCAGCTAGCCTTGAAATGCAGGTCTCTTCCATCAACTTCAGCTTTAAATACATGTTAGCTATAGGGACACAACACAGCATGTGGATGAGGCTTTTACTCAACATCAATGGGCAGAGAGTTTCTTGTGTGAGACCAACTCCACTCAGGTCACTAACCTCACACACCATCACCATTAGACCCGTTTCGCACGAAAACCCTATTTCGTAACACTGAGCATATTTGCCATAAAACGCACTGTGTTGAAATTGAGCTTTATGAGAATTCCAGACAAAGCAAAGCTGCAACTGCTCCATTGAAATGCAACGAACTCCATGTTCAGAGATACTTCCATCGCCAAGGCAATTTTCAGCTAGCCTTGAAATGCAGGTCTTCCTTCAACTTCAGCTTTAAATACATGTTAGCTATAGGGACACAACACAGCATGTGGATGAGGCTTTTACTCAACATCAATGGGCAGAGAGTTTCTTGTGTGAGACCAACTCCACTCACGACACTAATCTCACACACCATCACAATTAGACCCGTTTCGCACGAAAACCCTGCTTTGTAACTGTGCGTATTTGCCATAAAACGCACTGTGTGAAAATTGAGCTTTATGCGATTCGGACAAAGCAAAGCAGTAACTGCTCCATTGAAATGCAATGAACTCCACGTTCAGAGATACCTTCATCGCCAAGGCAATTTTCAGCTAGCCTTGAAATGCAGGTCTCTTCCATCAACTTCAGCTTTAAATACATGGTAGCTATACGGACACAACACAGCATGTGGATGAGGCTTTTACTCAACATCAATGGGCAGAGAGTTTCTTGTGTGAGACCAACTCCACTCAGGTCACTAACCTCACACACCATCACCATTAGACCCGTTTCGCACGAAAACCCTATTTCGTAACACTGAGCATATTTGCCATAAAACGCACTGTGTTGAAATTGAGCTTTATGAGAATTCCAGACAAAGCAAAGCTGCAACTGCTCCATTGAAATGCAACGAACTCCACGTTCAGAGATACTTCCATCGCCAAGGCAATTTTCAGCTAGCCTTGAAATGCAAGGCTCTGGCCTCAGCTCCAGGACCAAGTACATGTTAGCTATAGGGACTCAGCACAGCATGTGGATGAGGCTGTTACTCAACACGAAAGGCACAATGTTTCTTGTGTGAGACCAACTCCACTCAAGTCGCTAACCTCACACACCATCACCATTAGACCCGTTTCGCACGAAAACCCTTTTGGTCACACTGTGCATGTTTGTCATAAAACGCACTGTTTTGAATTTGAGCTTTATGAGAATTCCAGACAAAGCAAAGCTGTAACTGCTCCATTGAAATGCAATGAACTCCACGTTCAGAGATACCTTCATCGCCAAGGCAATTTTCAGCTAGCCTTGAAATGCAGGTCTCTTCCATCAACTTCAGCTTTAAATGCATGCTAGCTATACAGACACAACACAGCATGTGGATGAGGCTTTATTCAACACAAAAGGGCACAATGTTTCTTGTGTGTGACCAACTCCACTCAGGTCACTAATCTCACACACCATCACCATTACACCCGTTTCGCACGAAAAAACAGTTTCGTCACAGTGTGTGTAATGGTCATAGAACGCATTGCAGTGAAAACTGGTTTATTGCGTATACACCACAAAGCAAAGCTGTAACTGCTCCATTGAAGTGCAACCAACTCCACGTTCAGAGAACACTTCATCACCAAGGCAATTTTCAGTTAGCTTTGAAATGGAAGGCTCTTACATCAACTTCAGCTTTAAATACATGTTCGCTATACGGACACAACACAGCATGTGGATGAGGCTTTTACTCAACATCAATGGGCAGAGAGTTTCTTGTGTGAGACCAACTCCACTCAGGTCACTAACCTCACACACCATCACCTTTAGATCCGTTTCGCACGAAAACCCTATTTCATAACACTGAGCATATTTGCCATAAAACGCACTGTGTTGAAATTGAGCTTTATGAGAATTCCACACAAAGCAAAGCTGCAACTGCTCCATTGAAATGCAACGAACTCCACGTTCAGAGATACTTCCATCGCCAAGGCAATTTTCAGCTAGCCTTGAAATGCAAGGCTCTGGCCTCAGCTCCAGGACCAAGTACATGTTAGCTATAGGGACACAACACAGCATGTGGATGAGGCTTTTACTCAGCATCAATGGGCAGAGAGTTTCTTGTGTGAGACCAACTCCACTCACGACACTAATCTCACACACCATCACCATTAGACCCATTTTGCACGAAAACCCTGCTTTGTAACTCTGTGCGTATTTGCCATAAAACGCACTGTGTGAAAATTGAGCTTTATACGATTCCAGACAAAGCAAAGCAGTAACTACTCCATTGAAATGCAATGAACTCCACGTTCAGAGATACCTTCATCGCCAAGGCAATTTTCAGCTAGCCTTGAAATTCAGCTCCAGCACCAAGTACATGTTAGCTATAGGGACACAACACAGCATGTGGATGAGGCTTTTACTCAACATCAATGGGCAGAGAGTTTCTTGTGTGAGACCAACTCCACTCACGACACTAATCTCACACACCATCACAATTAGACCCGTTTCGCACGAAAACCCTGCTTTGTAACTCTGTGCGTATTTGCCATAAAACGCACTGTGTGAAAATTGAGCTTTATGCGATTCCAGACAAAGCAAAGCAGTAACTGCTCCATTGAAATGCAATGAACTTCACGTTCAGAGATACCTTCATCGCCAAGGCAATTTTCAGCTAGCCTTGAAATGCAGGTCTCTTCCATCAACTTCAGCTTTAAATACATGTTAGCTATAGGGACACAACACAGCATGTGGATGAGGCTTTTACTCAACATCAATGGGCAGAGAGTTTCTTGTGTGAGACCAACTCCACTCAGGTCACTAACCTCACACACCATCACCATTAGACCCGTTTCGCACGAAAACCCTATTTCGTAACACTGAGCATATTTGCCATAAAACGCACTGTGTTGAAATTGAGCTTTATGAGAATTCCAGACAAAGCAAAGCTGCAACTGCTCCATTGAAATGCAACGAAATCCATGTTCAGAGATACTTCCATCGCCAAGGCAATTTTCAGCTAGCCTTGAAATGCAAGGCTCTGGCATCAGCTCCAGCACCAAGTACATGTTAGCTATAGGGACACAACACAGCATGTGGATGAGGCTTTTACTCAACATCAATGGGCAGAGAGTTTCTTGTGTGAGACCAACTCCACTCACGACACTAATCTCACACACCATCACCATTAGACCCATTTTGCACGAAAACCCTGCTTTGTAACTCTGTGCGTATTTGCCATAAAACGCACTGTGTGAAAATTGAGCTTTATACGATTCCAGACAAAGCAAAGCAGTAACTACTCCATTGAAATGCAATGAACTCCACGTTCAGAGATACCTTCATCGCCAAGGCAATTTTCAGCTAGCCTTGAAATGCAGCTCCAGCACCAAGTACATGTTAGCTATAGGGACACAACACAGCATGAGGATGAGGGTTTTACTCAACATCAATGGGCAGAGAGTTTCTTGTGTGAGACCAACTCCACTCACGACACTAATCTCACACACCATCACAATTAGACCCGTTTCGCACGAAAACCCTGCTTTGTAACTCTGTGCGTATTTGCCATAAAACGCACTGTGTGAAAATTGAGCTTTATGCGATTCCAGACAAAGCAAAGCAGTAACTACTCCATTGAAATGCAATGAACTCCACGTTCTGAGATACCTTCATCGCCAAGGCAATTTTCAGCTAGCCTTGAAATGCAAGGCTCTGGCATCAGCTCCAGCACCAAGTACATGTTAGCTATAGGGACACAACACAGCATGTGGATGAGGCTTTTACTCAACATCAATGGGCAGAGAGTTTCTTGTGTGAGACCAACTCCACTCAGGTCACTAACCTCACACACCATCACCATTAGACCCGTTTCGCACGAAAACCCTATTTCGTAACACTGAGCATATTTGCCATAAAACGCACTGTGTTGAAATTGAGCTTTATGAGAATTCCACACAAAGCAAAGCTGCAACTGCTCCATTGAAATGCAACGAACTCCATGTTCAGAGATACTTTCATCGCCAAGGCAATTTTCAGTAGCCTTGAAATGCAAGGCTCTGGCATCAGCTCCAGCACCAAGTACATGTTAGCTATAGGGACTCAGCACAGCATGTGGATGAGGCTGTTACTCAACACGAAAGGCACAATGTTTCTTGTGTGTGACCAACTCCACTCAAGTCGCTAACCTCACACACTTACACCATTAGACCCGTTTCGCACGAAAACCCTTTTGGTCACACTGTGCATATTTGTCATAAAACGCACTGTTTTGAAATTGAGCTTTATGAGAATTCCAGACAAAGCAAAGCTGCAACTGCTCCATTGAAATACAATGAACTCCAGGTTCAGAGATACCTTCATCGCCAAGGCAATTTTCAGCTAGCCTTGAAATGCAGGTCTCTTCCATCAACTTCACCTTTAAATGCATGCTAGCTATACAGACACAACACAGCATGTGGATGAGGCTTTATTCAACACAAAAGGGCACAATGTTTCTTGTGTGTGACCAACTCCACTCAGGTCACTAATCTCACACACCATCACCATTACACCCGTTTCGCACGAAAAAACAGTTTCGTCACAGTGTGTGTAATGGTCATAGAACGCATTGCAGTGAAAACTGGTTTATTGCGTATACACCACAAAGCAAAGATGTAACTGCTCCATTGAAGTGCAACCAACTCCACGTTCAGAGAGCACTTCATCACCACGGCAATTTTCAGCTAGCTTTGAAATGGAAGGCTCTTACATCAACTTCGGCTTTAAATACATGTTCGCTATACGGACTAAACAGCATGTGGATGAGGCTTTTACTCAACATCAATGTGCAGAGAGTTTCTTGTGTGAGACCAACTCCACTCAGGTCACTAACCTCACACACCATCACCATTAGACCCGTTTCGCACGAAAACCCTATTTCGTAACACTGAGCATATTTGCCATAAAACGCACTGTGTTGAAATTGAGCTTTATGAGAATTCCACACAAAGCAAAGCTGCAACTGCTCCATTGAAATGCAACGAACTCCATGTTCAGAGATACTTCCATCGCTGTGGGAGAACAACTCCATTTGGCTCACTAACTTCACACACATCAGGCTTCCAAGCAGCTCTCAAGGAAACTCAGTTTTCACACTCTATGCTTAGTGCCCTTTGAGTGCCTAGGACTGAAATGAACCTGGTAGAGCATCCCACATAAACGAACGCTCCACCTGCGGATTTCACATGCTACCAACTCCACATTCTCAGGCAACTTCAGCGCCAAAGCCGTTTTCAGATAGCCCTCAATGCAAAGGCTCTAGACGCAAATATTGGTGTGAGAGCTAATTCAGTCAAGGAAACACTGCATGTTGGTGAAGGGCATATTGAAGAAGGATCAGCCGAGTGGTTCTTGTGGGAAAACAACTCCATTTGGCTCCCTAACTTCACACAACATCAGGCTTCCAAGCAGCTCTCAAGGAAACTCAGTTTTCACACTCTATGTTTAGTGTCCTTTGAGTGCATTATCTAGGAATGAACCTGGTAGAGCATCCCACACAAACGAATGCTCCACATGCGGGTTTCACATGCCACCAACTCCACATTCACAGGCAACTTCAGCGCCACAGCCGTTTCAGATAGCCCTCAATGCAAAGGCTCTAGACGCAAATATTGGTGTGAGAGCGAATTCAATCAAGGAAACACTGCATGTTGGTGAAGGGCATATTGAAGAAGGATCAACCGAGTGGTTCTTGTGGGAGAACAACTCCATTTGGCTCACTAACTTCACACACCATCAGGCTTCCAAGCAGCTCTCAAGGAAACTCAGTTTTCACACTCTATGCTTAGTGCCCTTTGAGTGCCTAGGACTGAAATGAACCTGGTAGAGCATCCCACATAAACGAATGCTCCACATGCGGGTTTCACATGCTACCAACTCCACATTCTCAGGCAACTTCAGCGCCACAGCCGTTTTCAGATAGCCCTCAATGCAAAGGCTCTAGACGCAAATATTGGTGTGAGAGCTAATTCAATCAAAGGAAACACTGCATGTTGGTGAAGGGCATATTGAAGTAGGATCAGCCGAGTGGTTCTTGTGGGAGAACAACTCATTTGGCTCACTAACTTCACACACCATCAGGCTTCCAAGCAGCTCTCAAGGAAACTCAGTTTTCACACTCTATGCTTAGTGCCCTTTGTATGGCTACGACTGAAATGAAGCTTGGTCAGCATCCCACACAAACGAATGCTCCACATGCGGGTTTCACATGCTACCAACTCCACATTCTCAGGCAACTTCAGCGCCACAGCCGTTTTCAGATAGCCCTCAATGCAAAGGCTCTAGACGCAAATATTGGTGTGAGAGCTAATTCAATCAAGGAAACACTGCATGTTGGTGAAGGGCATATTGAAGAAGGATCAGCCGAGTGGTTCTTGTGGGAGAACAACTCCATTTGGCTCCCTAACTTCACACACCATCAGGCTTCCAAGCAGCTCTCAAGGAAACTCAGTTTTCACACTCTATGTTTAGTGCCCTTTGAGTGCATTATCTAGGAATGAACCTGGTAGAGCATCCCACACAAACGAATGCTCCACATGCGGGTTTCACATGCCACCAACTCCACATTCTCAGGCAACTTCAGCGCCACAGCCGTTTTCAGATAGCCCTCAATGCAAAGGCTCTAGACGCAAATATTGGTGTGAGAGCTAATTCAATCAAGGAAACACTGCATGTTGGTGAAGGGCATATTGAAGAAGGATCAACCGAGTGGTTCTTGTGGGAGAACAACTCCATTTGGCTCACTAACTTCACACACCATCAGACTTCCAAGCAGCTCTCAAGGAAACTCAGTTTTCACACTCTATGCTTAGTGCCCTTTGAGTGCCTAGGACTGAAATGAAGCTTGGAGAGCATCCCACACAAACGAATGCTCCACATGCGGGTTTCACATGCCACCAACTCCACATTCACAGGCAACTTCAGCGCCACAGCCGTTTTCAGATAGCCCTCAATGCAAAGGCTCTAGACGCAAATATTGGTGTGAGAGCTAATTCAATCAAGGAAACACTGCATGTTGGTGAAGGGCATATTGAAGAAGGATCAGCCGAGTGGTTCTTGTGGGAGAACAACTCCATTTGGCTCACTAACTTCACACACCATCAGGCTTCCAAGCAGCTCTCAAGGAAACTCAGTTTTCACACTCTATGCTTAGTGACCTTTGTATGGCTAGGACTGAAATGAACCTGGTAGAGCATCCCACACAAACGAATGCTCCACATGCGGGTTTCACATGCCACCAACTCCACATTCACAGGCAACTTCAGCGCCACAGCCGTTTTCAGATAGCCCTCAATGCAAAGGCTCTAGACGCAAATATTGGTGTGAGAGCTAATTCAATCAAGGAAACACTGCATGTTGGTGAAGTGCATATTGAAGAAGGATCAGCCGAGTGGTTCTTGTGGGAGAACAACTCCATTTGGCTCACTAACTTCACACACCTTCAGGCTTCCAAGCAGCTCTCAAGGAAACTCAGTTTTCACACTCTATGCTTAGTGCCCTTTGAGTGCATTATCTAGGAATGAACCTGGTAGAGCATCCCACACAAACGAATGCTCCACATGCGGGTTTCACATGCCACCAACTCCACATTCACAGGCAACTTCAGCGCCACAGCCGTTTTCAGATAGCCCTCAATGCAAAGGCTCTAGACGCAAATATTGGTGTGAGAGCTAATTCAATCAAGGAAACACTGCATGTTGGTGAAGGGCATATTGAAGAAGGATCAGCCGAGTGGTTCTTGTGGGAGAACAACTCCATTTGGCTCACTAACTTCACACACCATCAGGCTTCCAAGCAGCTCTCAAGGAAACTCAGTTTTCACACTCTATGCTTAGTGCCCTTTGAGTGCATTATCTAGGAATGAACCTGGTAGAGCATCCCACACAAACGAATGCTCCACATGCGGGTTTCACATGCCACCAACTCCACATTCACAGGCAACTTCAGCGCCACAGCCGTTTTCAGATAGCCCTCAATGCAAAGGCTCTAGACGCAAATATTGGTGTGAGAGCTAATTCAATCAAGGAAACACTGCATGTTGGTGAAGGGCATATTGAAGAAGGATCAGCCGAGTGGTTCTTGTGGGAGAACAACTCCATTTGGCTCACTAACTTCACACACCATCAGGCTTCCAAGCAGCTCTCAAGGAAACTCAGTTTTCACACTCTATGCTTAGTGCCCTTTGTATGGCTACGACTGAAATGAAGCTTGGTCAGCATCCCACACAAACGAATGCTCCACATGCGGGTTTCACATGCCACCAACTCCACATTCACAAGCAACTTCAGCGCCACAGCCGTTTTCAGATAGCCCTCAATGCAAAGGCTCTAGACGCAAATATTGGTGTGAGAGCTAATTCAATCAAGGAAACACTGCATGTTGGTGAAGGGCATATTGAAGAAGGATCAGCCGAGTGGTTCTTGTGGGAGAACAACTCCATTTGGCTCCCTAACTTCACACACCATCAGGCTTCCAAGCAGCTCTCAAGGAAACTCAGTTTTCACACTCTATGCTTAGTGCCCTTTGAGTGCCTAGGACTGAAATGAACCTGGTAGAGCATCCCACATAAACGAATGCTCCACATGCGGGTTTCACATGCTACCAACTCCACATTCTCAGGCAACTTCAGCGCCACAGCCGTTTTCAGATAGCCCTCAATGCAAAGGCTCTAGACGCAAATATTGGTGTGAGAGCTAATTCAATCAAGGAAACACTGCATGTTGGTGAAGGGCATATTGAAGAAGGATCAGCCGAGTGGTTCTTGTGGGAGAACAACTCCATTTGGCTCACTAACTTCACACAACATCAGGCTTCCAAGCAGCTCTCAAGGAAACTCAGGTTTCACACTCTATGCTTAGTGCCCTTTGTATGGCTACGACTGAAATGAAGCTTGGTCAGCATCCCACATAAACGAATGCTCCACATGCGGGTTTCACATGCTACCAACTCCACATTCTCAGGCAACTTCAGCGCCACAGCCGTTTTCAGATAGCCCTCAATGCAAAGGCTCTAGACGCAAATATTGGTGTGAGAGCTAATTCAATCAAGGAAACACTGCATGTTGGTGAAGGGCATATTGAAGAAGGATCAGCCGAGTGGTTCTTGTGGGAGAACAACTCCATTTGGCTCACTAACTTCACACAACATCAGGCTTCCAAGCAGCTCTCAAGGAAACTCAGTTTTCACACTCTATGCTTAGTGCCCTTTGAGTGCCTAGGACTGAAATGAACCTGGTAGAACATCCCACATAAACGAACGCTCCACATGCGGGTTTCACATGCCACCAACTCCACATTCACAGGCAACTTCAGCGCCACAGCCGTTTTCAGATAGCCCTCAATGCAAAGGCTCTAGACGCAAATATTGGTGTGAGAGCTAATTCAATCAAGGAAACACTGCATGTTGGTGAAGGGCATACTGAAGAAGGATCAGCCGAGTGGTTCTTGTGGGAGAACAACTCCATTTGGCTCCCTAACTTCACACACCATCAGGCTTCCAAGCAGCTCTCAAGGAAACTCAGTTTTCACACTCTATGTTTAGTGCCCTTTGAGTGCATTATCTAGGAATGAACCTGGTAGAGCATCCCACACAAACGAATGCTCCACATGCGGGTTTCACATGCCACCAACTCCACATTCACAGGCAACTTCAGCGCCACAGCCGTTTTCAGATAGCCCTCAATGCAAAGGATCTAGACGCAAATATTGGTGTGAGAGCTAATTCAATCAAGGAAACACTGCATGTTGGTGAAGGGCATATTGAAGAAGGATCAGCCGAGTGGTTCTTGTGGGAGAACAACTCCATTTGGCTCCCTAACTTCACACACCATCAGGCTTCCAAGCAGCTCTCAAGGAAACTCAGTTTTCACACTCTATGCTTAGTGCCCTTTGAGTGCCTAGGACTGAAATGAACCTGGTAGAGCATCCCACATAAACGAATGCTCCACATGCGGGTTTCACATGCTACCATCTCCACATTCTCAGGCAACTTCAGCGCCACAGCCGTTTTCAGATAGCCCTCAATGCAAAGGCTCTAGACGCAAATATTGGTGTGAGAGCTAATTCAATCAAGGAAACACTGCATGTTGGTGAAGGGCATATTGAAGAAGGATCAGCCGAGTGGTTCTTGTGGGAGAACAACTCCATTTGGCTCACTAACTTCACACACCATCAGGCTTCCAAGCAGCTCTCAAGGAAACTCAGTTTTCACACTCTATGCTTAGTGCCCTTTGTGTGGCTAGGACTGAAATGAACCTGGTAGAGCATCCCACACAAACGAATGCTCCACATGCGGGTTTCACATGCCACCAACTCCACATTCACAGGCAACTTCAGCGCCACAGCCGTTTTCAGATAGCCCTCAATGCAAAGGCTCTAGACGCAAATATTGGTGTGAGAGCTAATTCAATCAAGGAAACACTGCATATTGGTGAAGTGCATATTGAAGAAGGATCAGCCGAGTGGTTCTTGTGGGAGAACAACTCCATTTGGCTCACTAACTTCACACACCTTCAGGCTTCCAAGCAGCTCTCAAGGAAACTCAGTTTTCACACTCTATGTTTAGTGCCCTTTGAGTGCATTATCTAGGAATGAACCTGGTAGAGCATCCCACACAAACGAATGCTCCACATGCGGGTTTCACATGCCACCAACTCCACATTCACAGGCAACTTCAGCGCCACAGCCGTTTTCAGATAGCCCTCAATGCAAAGGCTCTAGACGCAAATATTGGTGTGAGAGCTAATTCAATCAAGGAAACACTGCATGTTGGTGAAGGGCATATTGAAGAAGGATCAGCCGAGTGGTTCTTGTGGGAGAACAACTCCATTTGGCTCACTAACTTCACACACCATCAGGCTTCCAAGCAGCTCTCAAGGAAACTCAGTTTTCACACTCTATGCTTAGTGCCCTTTGAGTGCATTATCTAGGAATGAACCTGGTAGAGCATCCCACACAAACGAATGCTCCACATGCGGGTTTCACATGCCACCAACTCCACATTCACAGGCAACTTCAGCGCCACAGCCGTTTTCAGATAGCCCTCAATGCAAAGGCTCTAGACGCAAATATTGGTGTGAGAGCTAATTCAATCAAGGAAACACTGCATGTTGGTGAAGGGCATATTGAGAAGGATCAGCGAGTGGTTCTTGTGGGAGAACAACTCCATTTGGCTCCCTAACTTCACACACCATCAGGCTTCCAAGCAGCTCTCAAGGAAACTCAGTTTTCACACTCTATGCTTAGTGCCCTTTGTATGGCTACGACTGAAATGAAGCTTGGTCAGCATCCCAAACAAACGAATGCTCCACATGCGGGTTTCACATGCCACCAACTCCACATTCACAGGCAACTTCAGCGCCACAGCCGTTTTCAGATAGCCCTCAATGCAAAGGCTCTAGACGCAAATATTGGTGTGAGAGCTAATTCAATCAAGGAAACACTGCATGTTGGTGAAGGGCATATTGAAGAAGGATCAGCCGAGTGGTTCTTGTGGGAGAACAACTCCATTTGGCTCACTAACTTCACACACCATCAGGCTTCCAAGCAGCTCTCAAGAACTCAGTTTTCACACTCTATGCTTAGTGCCCTTTGAGTGCATTATCTAGGAATGAACCTGGTAGAGCATCCCACACAAACGAATGCTCCACATGCGGGTTTCACATGCCACCAACTCCACATTCACAGGCAACTTCAGCGCCACAGCCGTTTTCAGATAGCCCTCAATGCAAAGGCTCTAGACGCAAATATTGGTGTGAGAGCTAATTCAATCAAGGAAACACTGCATGTTGGTGAAGGGCATATTGAAGAAGGATCAGCCGAGTGGTTCTTGTGGGGAGGAGAACAACTCCATTTGGCTCCCTAACTTTCACACACCATCAGGCTTCCAGACTCAGTTTCACTCTATGTTAGTGCCCTTGAGTGCATTATCTAGGAATGAACCTTGTAGAGCATCAAACTAGGCAATGCTGGTTACAGCATCCACACAACACGAATGCTCCACAGCGGGTTTCACATGCCACCAACTCCACATTCACAGGCAACTTCAGCGCACAGCGTATTCAGATAGCCCTCAATGCAAAGCTCTAGACGAAGGCAATATTGAAGAAGGATAGCGATGTTCATGTGGAGAACACTGCATGTTGGTGAAGGCATCTGAAGAAGCGGTTCTTGTGGGAGAACAACTCATTGGCTCCCTAACTTCACCATCAGGCTTCAAGCAGCTCAAGGAACTCAGTTTTCACACTCTATGCTTAGTGCCCTTTGTGTGCCTAGGACTGAAATGAAGCTTGGTCAGCATCCCACACAAACGAATGCTCCACATGCGGGTTTCACATGCCACCAACTCCACATTCACAGGCAACTTCAGCGCCACAGCCGTTTTCAGATAGCCCTCAATGCAAAGGCTCTAGACGCAAATATTAGTGTGAGAGCTAATTCAATCAAGGAAACACTGCATGTTGGTGAAGTGCATATTGAAGAAGGATCAGCCGAGTGGTTCTTGTGGGAGAACAACTCCATTTGGCTCACTAACTTCACACACCATCAGGCTTCCAAGCAGCTCTCAAGGAAACTCAGTTTTCACACTCTATGCTTAGTGCCCTTTGAGTGCATTATCTAGGACTGAACCTGGTAGAGCATCCCACACAAACGAATGCTCCACATGCGGGTTTCACATGCCACCAACTCCACATTCACAGGCAACTTCAGCGCCACAGCCGTTTTCAGATAGCCCTCAATGCAAAGGCTCTAGACGCAAATATTGGTGTGAGAGCTAATTCAATCAAGGAAACACTGCATGTTGGTGAAGGGCATATTGAAGAAGGATCAGCCGAGTGGTTCTTGTGGGAGAACAACTCCATTTGGCTCCCTAACTTCACACACCATCAGGCTTCCAAGCAGCTCTCAAGGAAACTCAGTTTTCACACTCTATGCTTAGTGCCCTTTGTGTGCCTAGGACTGAAATGAAGCTTGGTCAGCATCCCACACAAACGAATGCTCCACATGCGGGTTTCACTTGCCACCAACTCCACATTCACAGGCAACTTCAGCGCCACAGCCGTTTTCAGATAGCCCTCAATGCAAAGGCTCTAGACGCAAATATTGGTGTGAGAGCTAATTCAATCAAGGAAACACTGCATGTTGGTGAAGTGCATATTGAAGAAGGATCAGCCGAGTGGTTCTTGTGGGAGAACAACTCCATTTGGCTCACTAACTTCACACACCATCAGGCTTCCAAGCAGCTCTCAGGAAACTCAGTTTTCACACTCTATGCTTAGTGCCCTTTGAGTGCATTATCTAGGAATGAACCTGGTAGAGCATCCCACACAAACGAATGCTCCACATGCGGGTTTCACATGCCACCAACTCCACATTCACAGGCAACTTCAGCGCCACAGCCGTTTTCAGATAGCCCTCAATGCAAAGGCTCTAGACGCAAATATTGGTGTGAGAGCTAATTCAATCAAGGAAACACTGCATGTTGGTGAAGGGCATATTGAAGAAGGATCAGCCGAGTGGTTCTTGTGGGAGAACAACTCCATTTGGCTCACTAACTTCACACACCATCAGGCTTCCAAGCAGCTCTCAATCAAACTCAGTTTTCACACTCTATGCTTAGTGCCCTTTGAGTGCATTATCTAGGAATGAACCTGGTAGAGCATCCCACACAAACGAATGCTCCACATGCGGGTTTCACATGCCACCAACTCCACATTCACAGGCAACTTCAGCGCCACAGCCGTTTTCAGATAGCCCTCAATGCAAAGGCTCTAGACGCAAATATTGGTGTGAGAGCTAATTCAATCAAGGAAACACTGCATGTTGGTGAAGGGCATATTGAAGAAGGATCAGCCGAGTGGTTCTTGTGGGAGAACAACTCCATTTGGCTCACTAACTTCACACACCATCAGGCTTCCAAGCAGCTCTCAAGGAAACTCAGTTTTCACACTCTATGCTTAGTGCCCTTTGAGTGCATTATCTAGGAATGAACCTGGTAGAGCATCCCACACAAACGAATGCTCCACATGCGGGTTTCACATGCCACCAACTCCACATTCACAGGCAACTTCAGCGCCACAGCCGTTTTCAGATAGCCCTCAATGCAAAGGCTCT
Organism: Ochotona princeps; assembly: GCF_030435755.1. Lineage (NCBI taxonomy): Eukaryota > Metazoa > Chordata > Mammalia > Lagomorpha > Ochotonidae > Ochotona > Ochotona princeps. The sequence continues at coordinate 1,585 of NW_026701147.1, read as the reverse complement.
AGACGCAAATATTGGTGTGAGAGCTAATTCAATCAAGGAAACACTGCATGTTGGTGAAGGGCATATTGAAGAAGGATCAGCCGAGTGGTTCTTGTGGGAGAACAACTCCATTTGGCTCACTAACTTCACACACCATCAGGCTTCCAAGCAGCTCTCAAGGAAACTCAGTTTTCACACTCTATGCTTAGTGCCCTTTGAGTGCATTATCTAGGAATGAACCTGGTAGAGCATCCCACACAAACGAATGCTCCACATGCGGGTTTCACATGCCACCAACTCCACATTCACAGGCAACTTCAGCGCCACAGCCGTTTTCAGATAGCCCTCAATGCAAAGGCTCTAGACGCAAATATTGGTGTGAGAGCTAATTCAATCAAGGAAACACTGCATGTTGGTGAAGGGCATATTGAAGAAGGATCAGCCGAGTGGTTCTTGTGGGAGAACAACTCCATTTGGCTCCCTAACTTCACACACCATCAGGCTTCCAAGCAGCTCTCAAGGAAACTCAGTTTTCACACTCTATGCTTAGTGCCCTTTGTGTGCCTAGGACTGAAATGAAGCTTGGTCAGCATCCCACACAAACGAATGCTCCACATGCGGGTTTCACATGCCACCAACTCCACATTCACAGGCAACTTCAGCGCCACAGCCGTTTTCAGATAGCCCTCAATGCAAAGGCTCTAGACGCAAATATTAGTGTGAGAGCTAATTCAATCAAGGAAACACTGCATGTTGGTGAAGTGCATATTGAAGAAGGATCAGCCGAGTGGTTCTTGTGGGAGAACAACTCCATTTGGCTCACTAACTTCACACACCATCAGGCTTCCAAGCAGCTCTCAAGGAAACTCAGTTTTCACACTCTATGCTTAGTGCCCTTTGAGTGCATTATCTAGGACTGAACCTGGTAGAGCATCCCACACAAACGAATGCTCCACATGCGGGTTTCACATGCCACCAACTCCACATTCACAGGCAACTTCAGCGCCACAGCCGTTTTCAGATAGCCCTCAATGCAAAGGCTCTAGACGCAAATATTGGTGTGAGAGCTAATTCAATCAAGGAAACACTGCATGTTGGTGAAGGGCATATTGAAGAAGGATCAGCCGAGTGGTTCTTGTGGGAGAACAACTCCATTTGGCTCCCTAACTTCACACACCATCAGGCTTCCAAGCAGCTCTCAAGGAAACTCAGTTTTCACACTCTATGCTTAGTGCCCTTTGTGTGCCTAGGACTGAAATGAAGCTTGGTCAGCATCCCACACAAACGAATGCTCCACATGCGGGTTTCACTTGCCACCAACTCCACATTCACAGGCAACTTCAGCGCCACAGCCGTTTTCAGATAGCCCTCAATGCAAAGGCTCTAGACGCAAATATTGGTGTGAGAGCTAATTCAATCAAGGAAACACTGCATGTTGGTGAAGGGCATATTGAAGAAGGATCAGCCGAGTGGTTCTTGTGGGAGAACAACTCCATTTGGCTCACTAACTTCACACACCATCAGGCTTCCAAGCAGCTCTCAAGGAAACTCAGTTTTCACACTCTATGCTTAGTGCCCTTTGAGTGCATTATCTAGGAATGAACCA